>NC_133325.1:52882317-53035225 GCF_042186555.1 Aquarana catesbeiana
ATACGTCCCCTATTTATGCAAGGTGTTAAAGTGGACTTATTTAAGCACTTGAAATTCAGAAAGGTTTACCGCCCTTCATGACCAGGCTATTTTTTTTGAGATACGGCACTACGTTACTTTGACAATCGCGCAACACTGTAATCGAATAAAAAAAATTTCCCCCACAAATTGTGCTTCTTTGGATTGTATTTGATCACCTTCGTGGTTCAGCAAATTTACTTTTTGCTGAATTATTATTATTATAATACAGGATTTATATAGCGCCAACAGTTTGCGCAGCGCTTTACAACATGAGGGCAGACATTACAGTTATATTACAATTTGGTACAAGAGGAATCAGAGGGCCCTGTTCGTTAGAGCTTACAATCTAAAAATAAAACCAAAAAAAAAAAGAATAAAATCTTAATTTCTTCATCAATTTAGGCCAATATGTATTCTGCTACATATTTTTGATTAAAAAAATCCCAATAGGTGTATGTAGATTGGTCTGCGAAAAAGTTATAGCGTTCAAAAACTATGGGATATATTTATGGATAATTTTTATTTTACTAGTAATGGCAGCGACTAGCGACTTATAGCGGGACTGCGATATTAGGACGAACAAATTGGACACACTTTTTTGGGAACCAGCGACACCAAATACAGTGATCAGTGCTAAAATATACAATACACCAATACAGTGATCAGTGCTAAAAATATGCACTATCACTGTACTGACACTGGGTTAAATGTGTGGCCAACCTGCGTTCCTGTGTGCGCTCTGTGCTGTTTTTTACTAAGCAATGTGCTTTGCAGGAAGAAAAAAAACAGCACACTGCTGCTGTCAGAAGAGAGCCCTGTGTTTACCTACACAGGGCTCTCTCCGGGAATGTTCAAAGCCGATCGGGAGGTAACAGCGACCAATCAGTGGCCGGCACCTGGTTCGTGCTGGAGCCAATCGCAGCACAGCCGGAGCAGTGGGGGCGTTCCCTAGCCCAGCGCGCGGATCACGTACTAGGTAGCAGCTAGCAGATTTATTTAAATACACTAACACTCCTGTTCCCCCCAGACTGACAGACAATGCTGATGTCCAAAGGTCCCCCATAAGATTCCGAACCCAGAAGAAGAACTGCACCAAAAAAAGGAGCTCCGGGATCTGGACATCTGCTGGGGCAGAAGTGATTTTGCATTATGATAATCCTTCACCTCTCTTAAAAAACATAATATTTTAGGCTCTTTTGAAAGATGCAACATTCAGTTAACATCACCCTCCTCCATCTTTTCCACTTACACTGAAAATTAGACTAAGATCTCCCTTGATCCATGAATATTCATGTGATGTTCCACCAGCAGCAAGGGGCAGAAAGACATATTGCTGGAACATCATTTATAAACAAGCAAAACGTGTGATTTATTTCAGACTGGTCCTCATTAACCAGCTCTCAGCAGAATTTCTGACCTCTGCGGGAGAGGCCAAAAATCAGCAATGGCATACATGTAATAAAACACCAGAGTATGAATTGTTTTAAGCAAAGTATCAAATGTTTATATTTGCATATTTGACAGCTGGGGTCAGCAATCTTTTCCCACACAGTGTGCCATCATTACAACCATTGAACAACTTGTGTGCCAGTGAATAGCACATCGTAGGGTACTCAATTTCTGCACCTTCATGTTTTAGATCACCCCAAGTTCTACACCTTCATGCTTTAGATCACCCCAAGTTCTGCACCTTCATGCTTTAGATCACCCCAAGTTCTGCACTTTCAGACCTCAGATCACCCCAAGTTCTGCACCTTCATGCTTTAGATCACCTCAAGTTCTCCACCTTCACGCCTCAGATCACCCCAATGACTGCACCTTCATGCTTTAGATCGCCCCAAGTTCTCCACCTTCATGCTTTAGATCACCCCAATGTCTGCACCTTCATGCTTTAGATCGCCCCAAGTTCTCCACCTTCATGCTTTAGATCACCCCAATGTCTGCACCTTCATGCTTTAGATCACCCCAAGTTCTGCACCTTCATGCTTTAGATCACCCCAAGTTCTCCACCTTCACGCCTCAGATCACCCCAATGTCTGCACCTTCATGCTTTAGATCACCCCAAGTTCTCCACCTTCATGCTTTAGATCACCCCAAGTTCTCCACCTTCATGCCTCAGATCACCCTAAGTTCTGCACTTTCAGACCTCAGATCACCCCAAGTTCTGCACCTTCATGCTTTAGATCACCCCAAGTTCTGCACCTTCACGCCTCAGATCACCCTAAGTTCTGCACTTTCAGACCTCAGATCGGCCCCAATTTCTGCACCTTCACACCTCCCATCAGCCCATATTTCTGAACCTTCAAACCAACCCCCCCTTTCTGTCCTTTCACACCTCAGATCAGAGGAAACTAACTCCTCTCCTTCTTGCATCTATCCAGCCCTGCTGGAACCAATTCCCAATTCCACTTGTTGGCCTCACCCCCTTAATATAGTCCAAAAAGGGGGCAGGAGCAGATAACCCAGATTGGAAGAAAAAGGGAGAGGGACCCTTAACAGAAACATACCATACCATAGAGAGTGACATTTTTGCCCATTCCTCTTTGCAAAACAGCTCAAGCTCTGTCAGATTGGATGGAGAGCATCTGAACAGCAATTTGCATATCTTACCACAGATTCTCATTTGGATTTAGGTCTGAACTTTAACTGGGCCATTAAAACACATGAATATGCTTTTATCTAAACTATTCCATTGTAGCTCTGGCTGTATATTTAGGGTTGTTGTACTGCTGGAAGGTGAACCTCCACCCCAGTCTCAAGTCTTTTGCAGACTAACAGGTTTTCTTCTAAGATTGCCCTATATTTGGTTCCATCCATCTTCCCATCAACTCTGACCAGCTTCCCTGTCATTGCTGAAGAAAATCATCCCCACAACATGATGCTGCCACCATGTTTCACGGTGGGGATGGTGTGTTCAGGGGGATGTGCAGTGTTTGTTTTCCACCATACATAGTGTTTTTCTTTTAGGCCAAAAAGTTAAATTTTGGTCTCATCTAACCCGAGCACCTTCTTCCACATGTTTGCGGTGTCCCCCACATGGTTTCTCGCAAACTGAAAACGGGACTTCTTATGGCTTTCTTTCAACAATGGCTTTCTTCTTGCCACTCTTCCATAAAGGCCAGATTTGTGGAGAGCACAACTAATAGTTGTCCTGTGGACAGATTCTCCCACCTGAGCTGTGGATCTCTGCAACTCCTCCAGAGTTACCATGGGCCTCTTGGCTGCTTCTCTCATGAATGCCGAAGGCCTGTCAGTCTAGGCGGACGCCCATGTCTTGGTAGGTTTGCAGTTGTGCCATACTCATTTTCATACATACACCCGGATGATGGATTGAACAGTGCTCCGTGAGATGTTCAAAGCTTGGGATATTTTTTTATGACCTAACCCTGCTTTAAAACTTCTCCACAACTTTATCCCTGACCTGTCTGGTGTGTTCCTTGGCCTTCGTGATGCTGTTTGTTCACTAAGGTTCTCTAACAACCCTCTGAGGGCTTCACAGAACAGCTGTACTTGTACTCAGATTACATTACACACAGGTGGACACTATTTACTAATTAGGTGACTTCTGAAGGCAATTGGTTCCACTAGATTTTAGTTAGGGGTATCAGAGTAAAGGGGGCTGAATACAAATACATGCCACACACTTCAGATATTTGTAAAAAAAAAAAAAAAAAATTGAAAACCATTTATCATTTTCCTTTCACTTCACAAATATGTGCCACTGTGTTGGTCTATCACATAAAATCCCAATAAAATACATTTTAGGTTTTGGGTTGTTTCATGACAAAATGTGGAAAATTTCAAGGGGCATGAATACTTTAAGGCACTGTATATAAACACACACACACACCTTTAAAAAATTAGCCCACTCCACATGCATACAGAAAAGCTGACGTGGACAATACTTTGTGCTGTTCTAGTCACTTTGTCAGTTCATGGAATTTCCAGTAACCAAGTCTCCAGCTACAGTCCATGAATCTCTCCCTCTCCTGTTATGGGCTATACTGTTTTGACAAGCGATCCGTTCACTTTAGTATCATTATTCTCCTAGCAGACGTGAAGGATAGCGGGTAATGTGAAGCAGAAAACAAGACACAGTTTGATAAATAACGGAGCTATTCCACTGCCTGCAGTTCCACTTTCCCCTAGGGAGACATAAATCTGCTCTTCCATGAATTAGACACAATGTACCTGAAATACAATAATACATTCAGTAGAGCACTCCGATCCCTACTATTAGATGGTAAAAGCCCAAATAAAATTGATGTCCTTTTTTTCCCAGAAATCAAGCTCTCTTTTGGTGGTATTTGATCACCTCTGCGTTTTTTTTTTTTTTCCCCCCTATAAACAAAAAGGCTATATATATATATTATTGTAGCAATAAATCTCGGTGGAGCTGCTGGTATAAGCGGGCTTGTTACCTTCACTCTCGATACCTCTGTTTCACCGGCACCGGGTCTAGGGTTCCGTTGAGTTTACCTCTGGACGATACAAGCACCAACACTTGAGTAGGTTTATAATGCTTTATTGAACCAAGTTACGAAGGAAGTAGCAGGAAAGAGGCAGGAGGGAAACTGCAGGGAAGCTCAAATACCTTTCTTTAGGATTCTTTAGAACGCCCTTTAAAGTTGAATACTATAATTGAATGCGATCCCCTTGTGGGACACGATCTTTGCTCGCCTGGATAGGCCTCTCTTACTTGCCTAGCAGCCAGTAGGTAGCACCAACCGAGTCACCAGGCCCCTCTCCAGACCAGCACTCTGCTTGATCCTTCCATGACGGGTCCTCCCCTGGGATCTCCTCGGTTGTCCAGCTTATTCACTCTGGACAGACAACTCAGGACCATCCCTCGGCTGCTGTGGTAGGCCCCAGACAGACCTCTGGGCCCACCCACACGCCGCAGGCCTCCGGAACGGAGGACCACGAGGTGGTATTCTAACACATACCTGTCGGCCAGGAGGGCCAGCAGGTGGCTGTAAAACGAACCCTAAACATGGCGTCTGTCCCATAAATACCCTCTCCCAGAATGCAACTCGGAGGACCACCTCCACTTAGCTTGCCTCCTGGACAGAGGAGCATCCATACGCTTCAATACGTTGCCTTTGCAACACCAGCTAAGGGTAACGATGACACCCACCGGCTCAGTATGGAAACACGCAACGTCAGCCAAGCTGGAACAGATCTCTCACTCCCCCCCTCCCTCTCAATCCCCCTCCCCCTCTCAATCCCCTCAATCCCCTCCCTTCCCCTCCCCCTCTCAATCCCCCTCCCCCCTCCCTCCCCCCCTCTCAATCCCCCTCCCTCCCCCCCTCTCAATCCCCCTCCCTCCCCCCCTCCCCCCCTCCCCCCCTCTCAATCCCCCTCCCTCCCCCCCTCTCCTGTGAACGATTGCGGCTGCCAGACCTGCTGTGTCCAATAACAGCAGAAGCGAGTCGGCACCACGCGCGCCTTAGACCTCATGCACGAAATCACGTACAGGTGCACGATTTCACACAGCTGGGACGCCATTCCGCAGTGTATGTACGTGGGGTGGTCTGGAAGTGGTTATGGTCCAACTGCTTTAAAAAGGGGACACACCCTGAACGCTTGTCCTGAAAATTTGGATGTTCGTGCAAATAAAAAAAAAAAAAAAAAGTATCACGGATTGTTCTTATTGAAAGTGCACCAATGTGGCTACAATTACCGCAAGCATAAGATTAAAGGGTAATTCCACCTTTACACCAAAAAAAAAAAGAAGATTAATTGCCAAAGCCCTCACAGCTCCTCAAGACCCCACTGCATTTATCTGCTGTGCAGATAAACGTATGTCGCCCACGGCTGCTTTGGACTCCTTATACGGCCATGGAGACTGAGTAGCAGCATAATACTGCGGTCATTTAGAATCAGACCGAGTAGTCCATCGAGTCTGCCCATTTTTTTTTTTTTTTGTTTGTCATTGCAGTCACATGACAGCGCTGACCAATGACCGCTAACCATTGGCTGCGTATTCTGCTACTCAATCTATGGGGCTGTATATAGTTTTTAAAAGAAAAGCGTACAGATTGGTAGATGGGTGGAAGTTTATTTTTTGGAGACCAATAGCAGTTCCATCAGCCCAACAAACCATACATTTCCTTCTCTCTCCCACTGCTCCATTTAGCTGGCAGGAGTGAAGAAAAAAACGAATACTTCTGGGTATGACGGTGCACATAACAGCCCTGGCGATTGGTCTAATGCTATCCCATGACAATGTTGACCATTGACCGCATTATGCTGCTACTCAAACTATTGGGGCTGCGTATGACGTTTAAAAAATGTACAGATCGGTAGATGGGAAGAAGATTTTTGGAGTACTTCTGGGTATGGAGGTGCATGTGACAGCCCTGGTGCTTGGTCTAGTGCCATCCCATGGGTTGGGGAGACAGTTTGCAGCCTTGTGTAAGCTCCAGCCACAGCAACACATGCTAGCAAGAAATTATTTTTGGGTTCTCACTAGGGATGCACCGAAATTTCGGCCGCCGAAAATGGCCCTTTAGGCATTTTGCGGAAAAGGAAATCACACCAATAACGGCGCTGAAAATGGGGGCGGGGCCCCACCCCTGGTGCCGCCCAGTACGGGGGGTGTCGTTCTGGAGCGTCCCCCCATCCAGCCCAGTCCTCTCGACGAGGCAGCTGAAAGCAAGACATTGCTCTATGGAGGAAAGCTGTCAGCACACCACATTAAGGAGCAGCTTGTCGGTATGATCAGCGGGAGGAGCATCATCGGTGTGCAGCACCGCGGGGGTTAAGAGTGCAGGACCTGTTTGACAGGCTGTTAGAAACAGTGAGCCCGCTTGGTGGGAGCTGGCTCCATAGATAGAGCACTGTTCTTGGCTTTGCCTTGCTAACACTGCCCAGTCCTGATCCTGTCTGACATACTAAGGCAGGCTGCAAATGATAGGCACTGGTAGGCTGCTGGGCACTGACAGGCTGCATTTAAAGGAACCTGGTGAGGCTGCATTGATCTCCTGTATCACGTCTGCAGTCTCTGACCATCTCCTGTACCACGTCTGCAGTCTCTTTTCGGTATCGGTTTTCAGCCTAGTGTATTTTTCATTTTCAGCACCAAAAAACCCATTTGGTGCACCTCTAGTTCTCACGTCAACATGCAAGAACCTGGTGTATTTACCATAGCCCCCCCCCCCCCCCCCAAAAAAAAAAAAAAAAAAAGCCTTCACCAATGCCCGTCTTTTTACAAGCATAAAAAAAAAGTGATAGGAGCATTGGTTCACCCACCAGGGTAAAAACATTCACAAAAGCACAGCAGCGAATGGGTTGGCGCGTCAAGTGCGTATAATACACTGAACATAGCAATGTACCGAAATGTTTAATGAACTCTTAGAAAAGAATGCACTTTATAAATATTTTAACCAGAGTCTGATCTTACAGATACCCAAGAAACACGTGTAAGGGAGTGAGATTTACCAGAACCTGTAGATAATTTTGCATGAGATATACAGAAGAGGCGATACCGATAAAATCTTCCACCTACTTTGGACTGGGCTTGCAGTAGATACGTGGATGAGGTCTGCCACTATAAAAGAACCGTGTTCAGTGCTTGGGAGATAGGAAATCAGCAGATAAGGACATATAAGCCGTAGCCGATTTCCTATCTAGAGGTCACCTGTAGGAAATTACATTATTTTCTAAAGACTGCTCCTGCTACAGACTATGAAGGTAGAAGCTCAGAGGACAATATTTTAAGCAGAATTATTATTTTTTTTTTTTTTAATTCAAATATTCTTTAATAGATTTTTACTCTTTTACAAAACATCCATATAAAAACATTACGACAACATATTTTCCATTAAGTTTTTCTTTTCTCATTACATTACATACATCCTACCTTAACCCCTTCCTGCTTCCCCTCCTCCCCCTTTCCCATTCCAATACACCCTTAATCCTTCCATCTTGTTCACCTATCAAATCTACATCCATTTTTATATATACCTACAGTGGGGACGGAAAGTATTCAGACCCCCTTAAGGTTTTCGTCCAGGATATCCCTGTACTTGGCCGCATTCATCTTTCCCTCGATTGCAACCAGTCGTCCTGTCCCTGCAGCTGAAAAACATCCCCACAGCATGATGCTGCCACCACCATGCTTCACTGTTGGGACTGTATTGGACAGGTGATGAGCAGTGCCTGGTTTTCTCCACACATACCGCTTACAATTAAGGCCAAAAAGTTCTATCTTGGTCCCATCAGACCAGAGAATCTAATTTCTCACCATCTTGGAGTCCTTCAGGTGTTTAGCAAACTCCATGCAGGCTTTCATGTGTCTTGCACTGAGGAGAGGCTTCCGTCGGGCTACTCTGCCATAAAGCCCCGACTGGTGGAGGGCTGCAGAGATGGTTGACTTTCTACAACTTTCTCCCATCTCCCGACTGCATCTCTGGAGCTCAGCCACAGTGATCTTTGAGTTCTTCTTTACCTCTCTCACCAAGGCTCTTCTCCCCCATAGCTCAGTTTGGCCGGACGGCCAACTCTAGGAAGGGTTCTGGTCATCCAAAACGTCTTCCATTTAAGGATTATGGAGGCCACTGTGCTCTTAGGAACCTTAAGTGCAGCAGAAATTTTTTGTAACCTTGGCCAGATCTGTGCCTTGCCACAATTCTGCCTGAGCTCTTCAGGCAGTTCCTTTGACCTGATTCTCATTTGCTCTGACATGCACTGTGAGCTGTAAGGTCTTACATAGACAGGTGTGTGGCTTTCCTAATCAAGTCCAATCAGTATAATCAAACACAGCTGGACTCAAATGAAAGTGTAGAACCATCTCAAGGATGATCAGAAGGAATAGACAGCACCTGAGTTAAATATACGAGTCTCACAGCAAAGGGTCTGAATACTTAGGACCAGGTGATATTTCAGTTTTTCTTTTTTAATAAATCTGCAAAAATGTCAACAATTCTGTGTTTTTCTGTCAATATGGGGTGCTGTGTGTACATTAATGAGGGAAAAAAATGAACTTAAATGATTTTAGCAAATGGCTGCAATATAACAAAGAGTGAAAAATTTAGGGTGTCTTAATACTTTCCGTCCCCACTGTATGTGTATTATCTATCTTACTCTAGATTTCTCATCTATTATTCTAGCCTGCCTTTGATATCTCACTAGAAGTATTATTTCCTTGCCTGCGAGGTTACTTCTGACCACTACTCTGATCTTTTTCCCTTTCCTTTCTTCTAAGGGGGGTAGCCCATCTTTTCCAACCATGGCTTCCACATCCTTTCAAATTCCTTAAAATTCCCTTGTTTGGTATAAACTACCTTTTCCCTCCATACTATCACATTTATAATTTTGACCCATTCTCTCCCTGATGGAGGTCTCCCCGACTGCCATCTCTGCGCAATCAGTTTTCTTGCTTGGAATAGACACCTTAATACCACTACTGTAGTGCTTGCCAATCCACTAGATTTCTCCCTATAGCCCAGCACACAGAGTATGGCTTCCATATCCAACATAGTCCCGTAGGTTATATTCATGGTATCGAGAACCTCTGTCCAGTATCGAAATCGCTTTGGGCATCTCCATACCATATGTATAAGGTCCCCTGTCTGCTGGGACAATTGGCATCCGATCTTCGGCCAAACGTGAACAGTCTCTTATGGGTATAATAGGCTCCATGTATCAACATCAAGTGTGATACTTTCTGTGAGGGAGAGACCGAAAACAATGGCCCCAACTCCAATATCCTCCACTGCCCCTGCGTTATTTCCCCTTCCCATCTCTTCCTACTATTAAGGGACTCCGGCCCTTCAATGGCTCTGCTGCATATCTGTACGTATAGCTCAGAAATGAGCCCCTTGGTCGTACCCGACTTAATTATTCTTTGGAGAAGGGGAGCTTTACTCCATTATAGTACTCGTATCTTAAACTGGACACCGAGGGCATGTCTAATCTTTAGTTATCTGTAGAATGAATGGTTTGGTATATCATAGATCTACAAATGTTTTTAGAGTACTACTCATAAATGAGCCAGCCTATTTATACACTGTATTTCCCATTATTTGATCTTTCCCATAGCCACCACCTGCTGCAAGTTCTTATTGTTCCATAGGGGGGGTATATTCTAATACCACCTCGTACCCCATTAAATGTCTTGACTGTTTTCCATACTTATGACTATCTTTATTGTTGGCTTCCTAAGAAAAAAAGAATCCGCCTCCAACACCTCCACTACTGTATTATGCGGGGCTCCTAGCAACATTATTCTCCCACTTGTTTCCCCTCCTCCCGAGGTGGTACATCCCCCTAAGTGCTGCAACTGTGCTGCCAAGAAGTGACTCCGGGGATGTGGCACAGCTAGGCCCCCCTCTTTTGTTGGTAACTGCAACATATGTAGTCGAATCCTAGCCTTTAAGCAGAATTTTAGACAAACTGTTTTTTTTTTTTTTTTTTTAAAAAGCCTATGGTGTGTGAACACAGACTGCACACAATGCAAAAAAAGTGCACACCAAAAAATATGGCACTGGGGTACTTTACATGGTCCATCTGGCCAAAACCAGATGAACCCCGTTCTCTGGGAGGTCTGCCGAATCAGACCAACAAAACTACTAGGTGGGGCTCCCCCAAAGGAACACCCCATGAGAGAGGGCAAACTAAGCCATAAGACCATGTCCACCCCCTCCCAAGCCTTTCAGGGCAGGCACGATGACCTACACCCTACTCAAATGTGAAACGTGTATAATACCCAACAACCAAAAGACAAAAAGTGACAAACACGACAAACAAAGATGGGGAAAGTAGAAGTGGAGAAAGTGCAGTGGCTCGCCCTAAGGCCAGGAATAAAAATTGGGCCGGGCCTTTTGGCAAGGACCAGAGGAAGAGGCAGGTGCGGAAAAAAGTGTGATGGTGCAGTGGCCAAGGTGCCAGTAAAACTCAAAATGCCACTACTCACAGCGAGTATAATTCGGGCACCCCTGGACTGCCACTCCAGGGGCACATACACCACGGGCTTCTTTCAGGACCCGGCCTTACCCCAGACCTGTGCCTCTGCATCCCTATCAGGAGGTAACCCTTGCGGATTTCTTTAAAGAAGACTTATTAATGGTCCTCAGTTTGTTGAGCGGTCCAGTTTTGGCTCTCCCCGGTACTAACCTTACAGATTACCATTACACCAGTGGATTTGCATAGCCACCGCCACCCCTAACCCACCACTGTAAAGCTAGGGACAGTAGCATAACTCCTCCACTGGTAACTGACAAGAACAGATACTACACTTGATCTTAGCCAAAAGGCTGAGAAGCAATATATGGGAGTCATTTTACCTGCGAAAGGATTTGAATTTGTCCATTAAGTCCTCAGATTAACACAGTTCTGTCAACTACCTGAAACGCCACAAGGCGAGATCTTGCCCCAGACCAAGGGAGATTTACAGTTTTATTGTGTTTCTTCCATTTGCTTATAAATCGCACCAACTGTTGGCACCCACTCACCAAGCTGCTTGGCGATGGTCTTGTAGACCACGCAAGCCTGGCGTAGGTCTACAATCTTCTCCCTGACATCCTTGGACAGCTCTTTGGTCTTCGTCATAGTGGAGAGATTGCAATCTGATTGCCTCTGTGGACAGGTGTCTTATAAAAAGGTAACAAGCTGAGATTAGGAGCACTCTCAGAGGGAGTGCTCCTAATCTCAGCTTGTTACCTGTATGGAAGACACCTGGGAGCCAGAAACCTTGCTGACCGATAGGGGATCAAATACTTATTTCACTCACTAAAATGCAAATTTAGAACTTTTTTCAAATGCGTTTTTCTGGATATTATTGTTGTTCTCTCTCACTGTTAAAATAAGCCTGGCATTAAAATTATAGACTGACCATTTGTCAGAGGGCAAAACATACAAATACTATTTTCACTCACTGTAGCACAACCCTAGCCCTGTCTGGTGGGGCAGAAGACCTGATTTTTCTCTACCACAATTAACACTAAGGCTGGCCATACAGGAGTCGAATTTCAAAAATGTTATTTAAACACTTTCGTTTGAATTTTGCACCATTAGTGGGTGGCGGCAGCAACAGCCGATTTTCATGCAGCCATCGAATTTGAGTGATAAGGCATGTTGAAAATTTTTTGAAAAAACGATTTTCTAGTTAATGATTGGGGAAAAAAAAAAAAAAAAAAAAAAAAAAAAATCGGGCGAGAAATGTAAAATCGAAAAAGAAATGCACACGAGTACAAGATAAGAAAATTTCCGGAAAGAAGAGAAGATTCCCAGCCATGAAAAATTTTCTGTAGCAACATGAGGTGAAATTGAAGGCTTGGTTGGTCGAATCACGAAATCAATGATGGCACCATCAGATCACAAAACCCACAAAATTTCAGATTTTCAAAAGAAAATTCTTTCGAAATTTGACCATGTATGGCCAGCCTTAGGCTACAGGCACACTGAACGTTCCCTAGACGCCTTTTTCAGGCAGCAGAAAAAACACAGGATGCTAGTAAACGTGTACCACGTTTAGCCGCGTTTTTCCTGCGTGGGCATTAATTCATTTCATTGGACAGAATAATCATTCATGCTGGTCATTGAAATAAAAGCTAAATGCCCCTAGCATTGACACGTTTGCCAGCGTTTTTGCCACGTCCAGCTTTTTTTTTTTGGGCAAAATTTTCCTAAGCGCAATTCTTCTGCATTCACGAGAGGAGCGTTTACCTGCCTCTAAACACAGCTGCTACTAAACTATGGTAAAAGTCTGTGTGCATGAACACATAGGCTTTTATTCAGTTGTTTTCAGTGTCTTTGGTTGTAAAGATAAAAAAAAATTTAAAAAAAAAAACACCAAAAGTTCCAAAAAGCATGTGCATGAGGCATTAAAGCGCAGTTCCTCCCAATTTTTTCACTTTGGCCCCAGCACCGCTATACTTTTTTTTAATACCAAAGCTTAAATTACCTTTAGGCTCCCTGAAGAGCTGCACTTCCGTATTACCTCGCCATGGTGAGGTATGTCATATCCTCCCGCCCGTTGGCTCCTGGGATAGATGTGTCATCAGTCCCAGGAGTCAACGAGCACCCCCCATGCCATGCTGAGTGCGCCTCGCTTTCTCCACATTAAGCAGGAGTGAGATGGGGAGGTGCATGCTGGGTAGCCAGCTGCACCGCATCCCGGAAGAAAGTCCAACCAGGCTTCAGATGCCCACACTGATGGATGGATGCTTACAGGATTGAGAGTAGACAGCGAGTCACATTGGATTTACAAGGAACACAAACGATTGTATATGCAGCTTATGCCAATTTACATAGCATAAACTGCGACCATCACAACGTGCAGAGTTCAGGGGGGCGCGCTGTGCACAGCGTGCAGAGTTTAGGACCGTGTTACGTACAGAGTTACTTACAGAGGTCGTGCGCACCAGTTTTGCAATGTTATGTATTAAAGGTGCCATTACCAGCATGCAAAACTAAACCAGAGAACAAAATACAAAAAAAAAAAAAAAAAAAAACTTAACACTAGAATGTACTGTTCATTGGCATGCTAGTTGTCTAAAGCTTGTAAAGATGACAGTTAGTATAGAAAAGGTTGCTCACCCCTGTTCTACTGTCTGCCACTTCAAAGCAACACATCTCTAAAGCCAATGGGTGAGAACATTTAAGGGAGGCACTGGCATCCTGCACACCAACCACCTCAGGTAGATGTCAAAATGGTGGTGTAGGCCTCTGTTTTTTCATCAGCTACATGGACAGAGCCTCCAATGAAAGGTGTCACACTGCTGATCAAACAGTCTCGGTTCAGGTTGGCTTTCATTTAAACAAGCTTATCAATAAATAACAAGATGTTATAAAGTGTGGGTGAAGTCTCTTCTATATCAATGCAAGTCTACCAGTGTGCTCCGAATACAACTACATTACACAGTTAGTTGCTCTGATCTCACTAATTGTTTAGCAGGGGCAACAAAAGGTCTAGGGGAAACCCAGCTAACTCAACATGGGTCAGTAGGAAAAATGCACCTCACATTTGTGGCAAGTGGGCAAAATGCTTCCCTTACAGAGGTGGTCTGAATACCAGACAGCTAAACAGATCATTTGTGTCATGCCGCTGGCTCATTCAAGTGGCATTGGCCTCAGAACTATGCAGCCACCATCAAATGGGATATCAGTCAGCTACAGCTCGAGGAAACCCTAGCAACCACTGAAGAAACCCTATGGTTCCATGAATCCCAGGCGCATAATAGCTGGTTTAAAATGTGGATTAAAAAAGGCAATGTTTTAGGGGCTTCTACAAGAGAGTAACCAGCAGGGTGCTGAGGCGTGCATAGTCGGCAGCCAAGAGTAGCAGGTTCCTTTGCCCTGGTGGAGAGAGAGCCAGCCTGGAGGAGCTATCTGTTGAGGCCGGAAGTTATTGAAGGCCCTAGCTCAAGGAGAGCTGGAGGCCTACTGCTAAAGCATGGAGAACAGTCAAGAGAGTCTGTTGAGGATCTGGCCTGGAGAATCATGGCGTAGGTTCTGTCTGATACTGGAAAAAGACATCCATGTATACAGGAACACCATGAGTAGAGGCCAGAAGTTGAGAGATCCTAGAGACTGATGATGCTTTAACCCCTTTTTTTCGACAAAAAAAAAAAAGTGGATTTTATTGAGAAAATAAGTTCACGGAAGCAACAACAGTGACACCAATCCAGCACAATTAGTACACATGACACAAAGTCACCATCACTATCATGACAATAAGAGGATAATTCGAGAGTAAAAGGGACATCAGTGCATAAAACCTCACAATAAAATTCCATCTATAATAAGGTTAGTAGGACTAAGGCCCAGGTTGTCCAGCCAAAAGCCCCAAATATTTTCAAATTTACCTGGGCAGCCCCTATGCCGGTAACTTAAGAGTTTCAATCTGAGCATACTACTTATGCATTTCACCCTGGGTTCCTGAAATTTCCAATGAATAGGGATAAGTCTATGCGCCTGGAATAGGGCTTTAGTAATGGCTTGCAGTATAGAGATATAGATATATATATATATATATATATATATATATATATATATAAAAAAAAAGGGGGGGGGGCCATAGCCTGGGAATAAAAAATTGACAATATTGTTAGAGATTCGTTTGTCAGATGGGGTACCTCCACAACTGGTCAATTTCAACAAACAGCACAGAGGGGAACCAGCTGGACCACCCCAATCAGGAGTTTTATAAGGAGGACCAACCACGGTGTACGAATTTAGAAAAACTTTATTGAAAAATTAACCAAAATTCGGCATACAGTGTATGGACAAATGGACAATGCCCCCCAGACACCCACAAGTTAAAAAATATAATTACAATGTTGTCACAAAAGGCGCCAGTGTCAAGGACCCACACTTACACAACACACACACCACGATTTTTAACAAATCTGCTTAGTGGCTCTCAAGGCTATAGAACAGAGCTGGGGCTCAGGGACATACATGCCCACATTGGGGCTTGTGTAAATCAGTGAAAGCGTTGTAGTGGACAGCGCAGTCACCTGGGTCTCCCAGAATCACAATTTATAGCTCAAGATGGGGAGAACCTAAAGCCAGTGTATTAGACACTATGCACTGTTTCCCCTGGGCAGGGGTTGGATCGATAACTAGAGGGATCCAACACTAGGTACTGGGGATAATACAGTCATCCATCCCAATGTGTAGCATTCAGTCTAAGATCACACACGAATAATGGAAGTCCATTAAGTTGCCCAGTGGGGCCCTATAGATAAGATAATTTAACTAGTATGTTGATCCCTTAAGGTATATGCCCTTACTGGATGGCAGCAAGTTTAGAATATAGATAGCTGGAAAGGTGTCCCAATGACGCACTGCCTGATACTACCACTGCCAGCTTAGATAGTGGGTGTGACATCAGTTTCTCTAGCCGAGCGCTAAAGAGACAATGAAGAATATTCAAAGCCCAAAGTCCTGTTCAGTAACAACACATTGTTCACAGAGCTCAGCCTTTTTGCTGCCGTTCCTGAGGAACATCTCTTTCTAGAGACCCTCTGAAGCTTTGATTACCATATATGATCCATAGTCTTGTGGCATGCCTCCCTTCTATCCACTTTATTATATCGTGTTACTTTTAAAACTACTGCTTAATTGGGGATTAATATTGTGGACCAGTCACTTAATTGATGACACGTATCTGCTACATTCGCCGTCCGGTTGCCAACTCCTGTGTGAGGTTAGCACTAATGTATGCCGAAGCTCCTGAAGAATCGTGTATATAAGCTTAACATGTAGAGCCAAGCTACTACACACACTATGATCAACTCACACCAAGCCTGATAGAATATTTATTGTTACCTCAACAAAGACATCGTTATGATTATTCAGGATTACACTCCTTGGTGTATGGGTTGTGTGCTGCAATAGTATCTAGGCAATCTCTACTTCGCAAAGTTTTTTTAAATAGTGTTTGGTTGTTTTTTTAATCAATTTGTATTAAAAATAATTTTTATCTACATTATGTACCTCAGTGCCTATAAATTCCAGTACCAATTTCTCCATTATCATACAAGTTGTAGATGGACTCCTTGATCCAATGTATCAAGCCCGGTGGGTCTGTGAGGGCAGCGGATGCGACACAACCTTAGTGGTGGAACGCACGTTAGAACGCAGGGCCCATCGGCGCAGCCCTCAAAATATTCCGCACACATGACCGTATCCTTCGTCAGGACGTACAAACGTTCCGTACCTACGTCTTTTTAAAGGAGCGTGAGCTCAATTTGTCATTCATTACCTTAGAATGTCTGATTAGGGCCATCCAGTGGTGGCAAACTTATTTTAACAAAAAGGAAATGTTCATGCTGATGACTTCGAAATCTTTCATTCACATACACTCGTGCACAGGAATTTATGGCGCAAGTTTTTGTGACAACGTTGTCATTACTGTTTTTAACCTGTTGGTGTCTGAGGGGCTGTCCATTTGGACAAATTTTTGTGCCAAATTTTGGTTCATTTGTCAATAAAGTTTTTCAATTGTACACCGTGGTTGGTCCTCCTTATACAACTCCTGATTGGGGTGACCCAGCTCGTTCCCCTCTGTGCTGCGGTGTGTTTCTCTAGTAATGGCTTCTCTAATAAAGTTGTCACCCAGGATACTTAAAACACAGCACTTAGGATCAACAGGCTTTGCCTCTGAGACTGTTCCACATCGCTGGCTCAGAGCTGTGTTCAGTGTGGGATCTTCCTGAAACTGTATGTTAATTTTTTCTACACCAGAGGACTACCTGAAGAGGATAAATTGCTAATTCAGAGAGTACTCTGTTAAAGTTGCTCTAATCCTGGAGTATCCCTGTAAAGAAATTCCAGTATGGCGACTGGCGCATAGATATACGCATAGCATTGCTCGTAGAAATGAGCATAGGCGCATTGCTAATAGAAATTCGCATTGAGTGTGCCCACAGTTTCTGACACCAGACAGGCTATTTAAGGAATGATCTTACGCTTCAGCTTTCCTAAGTGTATCCTGACTCTGACTTCTGTTGATGACTTTGGTACTGACCTGATCCTGCTTGTACCTCTGCCCACCTGTTCCTGACTTCGGCTTCATTCCTGTCCACACTTTCACCTACGCTTCTGTACCTTGTTGCCCAACTGCTACTGACCCCGGCTACCTCTGACCTCGCTCCTGCTTCCGACTTGGCTTCATACCATTTCTGATTGCCTGCTTCAGCTGTCCTTCTTGACTGCTTCAGTCATCGCAGTGCGTTCCTGCCTGAAGCCTGCTGAGCGCTTTGACAAGCCATGCTTCCAGAACCTGCAGTACATGCAGAGTGCCCCTTTAACCTTTGGCTGCTCCAGCATCACATCTGCTCCTGGCCTGATGTCTTGCCTGACTTCTCAAGCCTGCATCTCCTGCTGCAAGTTCTGCTATTGACCTCTTCCGGCAACCGTGTTCCTCCTGTCCCTTGGCACCATCTGTTCCACCTTCAGTGGGGCCTAGGCTGGAGATACAAGAGAGGCCAACCTCATCAATTCAGTCTCCTGCCAGGTACATGACAACTCCCAAGGCTCACCCTATACCCTATCCAAGTTTTCCTGAGCAATAAATCTCAAAAAGACACACTGCTTGGTTATTTGGGGAACAGATTGAGAAACTGTGGTGTGCCTGGCTGCCGTGCATCCAAAAGGGAATAGAACCTGGTATAATACAGCCAGCCCCGTTAGGGGGTTGCGCTACACTAATATGAACTAATTCTAATCTTTGGACTCTACAAGTATTGGTGAGCAGGGGTGGCCCATGCATTGTTTTCCGATTGGCCAAAGCGCCAGGGCATCCTATTGGTGCTTAGGAAGAGGTGGTACAGAGGAGACACGAGGACAGACATCCCCGCCGCCACGGCTTCTCTGGTGGACTCTGGACTGGCGGTAAGTGCTGGACCACCTGTGGGGGGGGGGGGCTGTCAGAGCCGCGAGCAGGGGGGCCGTCAGAGGCGCGGGGGGAGGGTATCTGTACTCTGATCTGTACACCTTGCTCTGTAAGGTTGAGCCGTAAACTCTGTCCTGTGATGCTGAGCTGTATACTCCTGACACTATGGGTTGAAGCAAGTGGAATACAGGGGGACACAGCAGGTGGATTCTATAAGTGGGGGCTTATGAGAACTGGGAGGGGCCAAAAAAGGGCGGGGTCTGGCACCCCCCCAATCCTAAAACTTCACCAGCCGCCACTGTTGGTGAGGCAATCCTATTGTCTTCTTCACCTACTTTTCTCAGAAGTGCATAAACGTACCAAACTTAATGAGGGCATCCTTACCAAGGCTATTTCTATCTATTAAACGCATCTTTCGCAACATGAGACTTTAAAAGGAAAATGCTGGGCTAAAGGAAAAA
Source organism: Aquarana catesbeiana (assembly GCF_042186555.1). Taxonomy (NCBI): domain Eukaryota; kingdom Metazoa; phylum Chordata; class Amphibia; order Anura; family Ranidae; genus Aquarana; species Aquarana catesbeiana. Next base: position 52,901,146 of record NC_133325.1, read on the forward strand.
AAAAAAAAAAAAACCTTGCAGTGAGCACGTCCCCTGCTCCAAAATAATACCCTATAATATAGACCTATTCAATATAAATTACAGTCTCACTATAAAGGCAACAGGAGAAATTTATAATCCAGGAAAAAAATGACTTTAGTAAGGCAAGAACAGATGCTGCACAGCACAATGACTTTCTAATCAAAGAAAATGAATGCAACAGCACCAAAAACAGAAGAAAAATCCTCAGAATTACAGTGATCTTTCCGGCTCAGCAGCACATTCCTTGTAATTAGTGGGCTGAATAGCGGGATCCTGAGCCTAGCCCCTCCATCGAGAGCTCACAGATGTCACGGTACGCCAATCTGCACAGTTATCTGCTGACAGTAAACTGAGGTCTATGGTAAAAACAGTTCGTTCTTTAACCACGGGGAGGTTTTAAAGCAAACTGTTCTTAAAGTGGACCTAGCATACATTTTTTTGCATTAGATGCATGCTTAGTAATGTGTAATGTTTTACCTCTTACACAGATCATAGTGCCCCCCACACCCAACATTCTTCTCTTCTCTCCAGAAGGAGGGTGCCATCTTTCTTCAAGCATCATCTGGAGTCACCAACTACTTCCTGAACTGAGGATGTCACATGACAATTATGTAAATCCTGGTGAAGCTTTTTTTTTTTTTTTTTAATTATATATTACTGCTGTACATTGTCACATTAAAATTGTATTTATGTAGAGCTACAAAGTTACTGAAAGGTCAACGCTTGATCAATTATTAATTTTTTTTTATTGATTAAAAAAAATCCCTGGCTAGGTCTAAATAGGTAAAGGTCACATGGACCTGCATGTGCTTTCTGGCAATAAAGACCACTTGGGGTCTATTGTTTTCAGACTTTTACTGAAAATACACAATGCTTTCCCTTTAAAAACAGGCTACAGCCTGTCGCTAATCTGCATAACCAAGTCTATTACGGCTTAAAAAAAAAACACAAGTGCCCCATTTCCGCTACACTATCTCGATTCTAATGACCCTTAAATGAATTACTCTGTTAATAACAAGACAGACTGGGACAGCGTGCGGTCTCTTTAGCCAAAGATGCTTTAAAAAGCTGCTTTTTGTCTGTTATCGAAGGGAAAGTTTATTTTTAATTAAAAGCCATTTGAACAATCACTTCACTTCAAACTGTGAACACTGCAGATCCACAGACTACAGTAAAGAGCTGGAAACAGCTGAGTTCCCCAGCCAGCCAATAACTAATTAGCAGAATGCGCTGAGTCAGGAGAACAGCGCAACTTTGGGCAGAGGAGACGACCTGCCAGAAATTTAGGAGCAGTGAGAAAAAAATAAATAAATAAAACAGGCTACATAAGCAGGTCTGTAAATCTATTAGAGGTAAAAAAAATAATCACTGTAAGGGAATGGCTTTCTTGATATTCAGTCATTTATATAGTATATATAAATGTACAAATGTATGATGTAGAAATATAGAATCGTAGAAAAGTGATGGTAGAAAAAGGGCAAATGGTCCATCAAGTCTGTTTTTTTTCCTTTTTGTTTGAGATCTAGGATTGTCCCGAACTTTTACATTCACTCACTGTTGACTGACTCCCTACCTCTGTTAGAAGTCTGTTTCAAGCATCAACTACTCTTCCAGTAAAAAATACTCTAAGGCAGTGATGGTGAACCACTGGCACGCAGAGCCCCCTCTGTAGGCACGCAAACTTTACTCAGAAGAGCTTGACAGAGCACAATGACCGGCTATCACTAGTGTGCATGCTCGGAAACGCGCCACGGTTCATCCAGTGACGTCACGCTCCAAGGAAAGTTCCAGCCCTCTCTCCTGAATCCTCCTACACGCACACAGCCTGCTTCCGGCAGGCATCAGCTTCGCCCATCGCTTCGATTACCCTCGGACTCTCCAAACACCTTCCAGGAGACCCAGAGACTCCAGGTCCTTCTGGCAGGCGCCAGCTTCGTCCATCTGCCAGGGCCCATTGGAGTCCTTCATTTAACCCACAGGAGATCAAGGGTTTTTGAGCCAGCTCTTTGCCGGACCTGGAGGTTTTGTGCTTCTCTAGATCTATACGCGTTTCCTTCATGCTCCCATTGTTTATCACATTGCTCTTCTACCTGCTCTGTTATTGTGTTTTTCTTTTAAGACAAAAGATGTTAATTCGTTTTTCTAAACTAAAACCTCAGTATTCAGGTTCAATTGCAGTGTTGGCACTTTGAAATAAAATGGTTTTGTGTTGCAGTTTGGGCACTCGGGCTCAAATAGGATTGCCATCACTGCTTCTTTAATCCAGCTAGTTTAAGGTCATGTCCCTGTATTCTTGATCTTCGTGTTATATTAAAAAAAGATGTCCTCCTGAACATTATTGAACACCCTTCATGTGTTTAGACGTTTCAATTATGTTCCAGCTACCCAACCCCCTCTGCCCTCATTTCTCCAGACTGTTCCTGCAACCTCTACGGAGGGGAATTAGGCCATTCTTCTGGTGATCCCCCTATTGATAACTTAATATCTATATAGCTGAATCAGCACCTCCTTCCTCCGGTTGGGGATTCCTCTAGTGGTAATTATAGATTTAAATGGAGGAATCAGGACCTCCTTTCTCCTGCTGGTGATCCCTACAGTGAAAAATAAAGATCTATTGATAACTGAAGATCTATATGGGGGAATCAAGTCTTCCTTCCTCCAGCTTGTGATGCCTATTAAAGCTCTATATAGGGAAATTAGGACCTCTTCCCTTCTTTTTGGGATCCCTCTCATGATAACTAAAGACCTATACAGGGAAATCAGAACATCCTTCCCTCTGCTGTTGACCCATCTGGTGAGAACTAAAGATCTATATAGGGGAATCAGGACCTCCTTCTGATGATCCCTCTAATGATAGCAAATTATTAAAGTACCAAATGACTGAACACATTTCGCCAAATTAATAAAACAAGCCAACTTTTTCCCCATGATCAAAATTTCACCATTGCTTGCTGAACACCTGAATTTCCCATCCTTCCACAGGAAATCCAGTATTTACAATAAAGTCAAGGTAAGATTTGCCTTTGCTTCAATACATTTGCCATATTTTTTTAACAGTGCTTCATGATCTGTTTCACTGGGGAACCATGGAACCCACTAGATCACACCTGTGTTATCCAAGTCCACATTTGCTGCAAATGTGACGCTCTTCAATTGGAGATTTTGGCCTAAAATACTCATCTGCGTACAGACATTTGTCTGCTCTACATGCCACAAGGCAACAGTATGAATATCTCACTTTAAAAAAAAAAAAAATAAGAGTCAAAATTTGTAATGCTTTAATCAGAAGTAGGGTTAATAATGTTATATGTGTTTGGGTGTGCAGATGGGGAAGGTTTATGGGGAGGGGACATGTTTAATCTTGTAGGACAAAAATGCAACCTGCTAATATATCAGATTTGCTTGAATTGAGAGTTGTTTACAGATGTGCTCAATGGTATACTGGAATGGAAAAGCTGTCTATACTTGTTTCTTACTATTTTTGTACTTGGTTTTTTTAAATAAAAACCTCTGATTTAGAGGGAAAAAAAGTACCATATTTTGAGGATGAAATGGATCTCAGGGGTTGGGAAAATAGTAATAGTTTTCATTAAAGCATTACTAAAGTCTAACGTTAAACTATAAGCAGAGGAGCTCTTTATTGCAGAATAGACATGCAATCTCTCTTCTGCAATTGAATAAACCTGCCTTCCTGCTCAAAGTCTTCTGTAGAGTTGCGCATTGACAGCTCAGTTTACATTCAAGCACAGTGCCTGTGTTCTGGGATGACTGTGCATGCTAATGTAGCAACTTCTACTTAGGTAGGTGCTAGAGGTAAGATTTTTGGTAAATGCAGGTAAATTGAGGCAGGCCTAACTGTTTTGATCTGTGTGGGCTGGGAGTGGCTCAGAGTAGGCTGGCGACTCACAGATAGCGTCACTTCTCGGTTACCTTCCTCTGGCTTCTAGAGGATTCTAGAAGAGAGGAGGGGGAAGAGAGGTGGCGCTGCCTGGGGTGTTCTAGGGAGCTCTGACCAATCCCCAATTTGAATTGGCAGGGGGAAGTCCTTCATAAATACCTAGAGTCAGCCCATGTTAGGAGTTGACGGGTAAAAAATATGGGAGGATGGAGTGCTAGGCTGTCGGGACCTATGTGGGGCGTCCCCCAGTCTGGGGCCTGGGACTCGGTGCAGGAAGGATCCCCTCAAGAACACGTGAAGGATCTGGACAGGAGGCGAAGAGTCATCAGAGAGGACAGTGGGAGCTAGTGCTGCAGGGCAAGTCTTCAGGAGGGAACCACTTGTGTGTGTGCAGCCAGGAGGGCTGGTGAGTGACATGTGCTATCAGGAGTACTGGAGAGGCATGCCAGAGGACTGAGAGGCAGCAGTCAGAGCTGGGAGTGGAGCCAGTGAGGATTGCAATGTCACAGGCAGTGAAGTCGGGCAGCTGCAGCCAGGAGGGCTGGAGTGGCCTGAAGAGGGATTGCTGGGAGCAGTAGTCCCCCATAGGGCAGCTAGCACTAAAGACTTTCTATTTTTGCTACAGAAAAAGGGACCCACGTTCCCTGCCTACAAATGGCAACTTCTAGGGCCTGACTGAGTCGTTGTTGGGCCTAACCATGTGCTAGTTGTGCCTGGTGTTGAGCGCACGAGAGAGAGAAAGAGCGCGCGCGAGAGAGAGAGAGAAAGAGCGCGAGAGAGAGAGAGAGAGAGAGAGAGAGAGAAAGAGCGCGAGAGAGAGAGAAAGAGCGCAAGAGCGCAAGAGCGCGAGAGAGAAAGAGCGCGAGAGAGAAAGAGCGCGAGAGAGAAAGAGCGCGAGAGAGAAAGAGCGCGAGAGAGAAAGAGCGCGAGAGAGAAAGAGCGCGAGAGAGAAAGAGCGCGAGAGAGAAAGAGCGCGAGAGAGAAAGAGCGCGAGAGAGAGAGAAAGAGAGAGAGAAAGAGCGAGAGAAAGAGCGAGAGAAAGAGCGAGAGAAAGAGCGAGAGAGAGAGAAAGAGCGAGAGAAAGAGCGAGAGAGAGAGAGAGAAAGAGCGAGAGAGAGAGAGAGAAAGAGCGAGAGAGAGAGAGAGAAAGAGCGAGAGAGAGAGAGAGAAAGAGCGAGAGAGAGAGAGAGAAAGAGCGAGAGAGAGAGAAAGAGCGAGAGAGAGAGAGAGAAAGAGAGAGAAAGAGCGAGAGAGAGAGAAAGAGCGAGAGAGAGAGAAAGAGCGAGAGAGCAAGAACGAGAAGTGTCATGTACAAAGAGTGTACATAGTTCTGTCCCAAATTGACCGTTCTAAAATTCTACTGGGCATCCCATAAATTCTCATCCAAGTTCAAATCCCTCAATAAAAAAACAAAACAAAAAAACAAACAAATGGACTGTTCATTGACTCAAGGTGATTGGGAAGTGAATGCCAGGCTGGGCAGGGTGACAGGTGAACTTCCAGCAGCCCCTACGGGGGTACTGCTACACTTGCGAATGACATCATCCCACACCGGGCAATCAAAATGGTGTAACCCCAGCACCCAGAAGATGGCAAGAGAAGATACTGTCAGGCATCAGCCCCTTAAATCAAAGCTAAGTATTGCAGAGTTTATTTACACTTAACAGAGAAGGATGGAAAAACGGAAGGAAAGAAAGGAAAGAGAAATAGCACAAGAAAGAAAACATTTCTTGTGGTGCTTACGCAACGCACCACAACCAATCTCAACACAGCATTGTGATGTGTACAGGGCACATAGAATCTATGTATCCTTGGGTTGAGCCTGCATGCAGATATATAGCACAGCCACGTTACCCATTCACAGAAAACTGTGAATGGAAAGACTACAAGTACCATCTTCCACTTCAGCAGAGACTCCTATACACAAATTTGGTGACGTCATCGCACTTGTAGTCCCTGGATACTTCCTTCAGCCCTCTAACAAAAGGTCAGTACATAAGGTACAGGCCTGCGGATGGAGAAATAGTCTGCAGTAGCCTGTGAATTGTGCCTACAATCCACTGAAGGTGGTTGCAATGAGGCTTTGTTCACACTATAATGGACAGCTGCCGGAGCGCTTTACTGTTCCAGCAGCTGTCCAATGCCGGCTGCGGTAGGGGGCAGTGTGGGGCTCGATTCAACACATAACACGGCTACCTTTTTGTAGAAACATTATCTGAAGTGTATAAAACGTACACATCATTCACGGGACTACACAGCAGTGTGAATGAGACACATAGGAAAAAATTGTTTCCTGTGTGTCCTTGCGGGGACTGAATTGGCCCTCATTTAAAAAACAAAAAACAAAATTAAATGTGCGTTTATTAAAATTTTTGCAAAAAGTGGAATATGCCTTTAAACGCTCCAGCATCAGAAATGTCATTTTTGAGTGAACTAGTCCTTTAAAATGCAGAGTACAGTCTAAGAGCACCATTTTACATTTAAATGGATACAGAATGGTTACAGAAAGAAAGTACAAATAAAATGTTTGAAGAGATAGCAAATACATAATGAAATACATATAAAAAAAAAAATTGGAGAAAAACAAATGCAAACTATAAAAAAAGGGATTTTTATACCCCTCCAGCACTATACAATATCCTACAAAAGTGAGTACACCCCTCACATTTTTGTAAATATTTTACTATATCTTTTCATGTGACAACACTGAAGAAATGACACTTTGCTACAATGTAAAGTAGTGAGTGTACAGCTTGTATAACAGTGTAAATTTGCTGTCCCCTCAAAATAACTCAACACAACCATTAATGTCTAAACCACTGGCAACAAAAGTGAGTACACCCCTAAGTGAAAATGTCCAAATTGGGCCCAAAGTGTCAATATTTTGTGTGGCCACCATTTTCCAGCACTGCCTTAACCCTCTTGGGCATGGAGTTCACCAGAGCTTCACAGGTTGCCACTGGAGTCCTCTTCCACTCCTCCATCACGGAGCTGGCGGATGTTGGAGACAGTGGTCATCTTGGAGGTGTGTTTGGGGTCGTCATGGAATACTGCCCTGTGGCTCAGTCTCCAAAGGGAGGTGATCATGCTCTGCTTTAGTATGTCACAGTACATGTTGGCATTCATGGTTCCCTCAATGAACTGTACCTCCCAGTGCCAGCAGCACTCATACAGCCCCAGACCATGACACTCCCACTCCCATGCTTGACTGTAGGCAAGACACACTTGTCTTTGTACTCCTCACCTGGTCACACACGCTTGGCACCATCCGAACCAATAAGTTTATCTTGGTCTCATCAGACCACAGGACATGGTTCCAGTAATCCATGTCCTTAGTCTGCTTGTCTTCAGCAAACTGTTTGCAGGCTTTCTTGTGCATCATCTTTAGAAGAGGCTTCCTTCTGAAACGACAGTCATGCAGACCAATTTGATGCAGGGTGCAGCGCATGGTCTGAGCACTGACAGGCTGACCCCCCACCCCTTCAACCTCTGCAGCAATGCTGGCAGCACTCATAGGTATATTTCCCAAAGACAACCTCTAAATATGACGCTGAGCACTTGCACTCAACTTTTGGTCGACCATGGCGAGGCCTGTTCTGAGTGGAACCTGTCCTGTTAAACCGCTGTATGGTCTTGGCCACCGTGCTGCATCTCAGTTTCAGGGTCTTGGCAATCTTTTTATAGCCTAGGCCATCTTTATGTAGAGCAACAATTCTTTTTTTCAGATCCTCAGAGTTGTTTGCCATGAGGTGCCATGTTGAACTTCCAGTGACCAGTATGAGAGAGTGAGAGCGATAACACCAAATTTAGCACACCTGAGACCTTGTAACACTAACAAGCCACATGAAACTGGGGATGGGAAAATGACTAATTTCGCCCAATTTAGACATTTTCACTTAGGGGTGTACTCACTTTTGTGCCTGCGGTTTAGACATTAATGGCTGTGTGTTGAGTTATTTTGAGGAGACACCAAATTTACACTGTTATACAAGCTGTACACTCACTACTTTACATTGTAGCAAAGTGTCATTTCTTCAGTGTTGTCACATGAAAAGATATAATAAAATAATTACAAAAATGTGAGTGGTGTACTCACTTTTTGATAATATATAAAGAGATTTTTTATATCTATACATACATACAATAGTCAACACTTTTTATCTCACTTATCTTTATTTCTTGGGTGGCTTTATATACATGACAGGTTTATTTTCAGAGAGGGAATCATCTGCTTGTTCAAAGGAAAGCAGTGAAAGTGATGCTGGGACAGACGGAGACAATCGGTAACATGGAGAAGAAAAGACACAGGATATCCAGGTCAGCCACAAAGAATAAGTCCAGGTACAGAGAGAGTGGCACATTCCGATAGAAAGAACGTTACCTGATACACATGTAACAATATCTCCCGGCTTTCCCAAACACAATTTATTATCCAGGCTGACGACTGTCACATTATCTGCGGCTACAGGTATGTGAACGTCAATAGCACACTGATCCATCCATTTTCCAAAGACTCGTAGAAACCAATCAGATGTCCAATTACATTTTCTGACCACAAGGGCCAACAGACACCAAGCCAACAACTAAATACATGGACCATTCTCCATTTTCCACCCCATGGAAAACTATGGCGCTACAAAAACACACAATCTTAGAAGACATCAAACCATCATTGGTTTTCCTTACAATAATCCAATCCCTAAAATCGCAAAGTCCAACATAAGCCCTGGAAGTTGAGTATTTTTTAATACTCTGAAAACATAGAAAACACAGTGCCTGCCAAAACAGATAGTGTAATGAAGTTACAGCCCCTACTAAGCGAAACATGGTTTGGAGACCAAGCTGAAGCCATTTTTTATGAAGAGGAGTTATATGCCAAGGCAGTGTGTAGATGGGCTCCATTTTGTTGTATGCCCCACATTAGTTTCATATTGTCCCCAAGTTTGGAGGAGGGGGTGACAACACATTTTATACCCTGTGGTTCTAAATACGCTGTGTCACTGGTGACCGTCACAGTGAGTGGTCTTCAACCTGTAAGCTCATCTAATTACTACCCCACCCATCCTCTGAAGCTCGGTACATGCCAGTAGAATATCATTCGAAAATATTACATTTTAGGAACATTCATTCAACTCTCTAATTAGTGAGGTCAGATCGACCACAGTGAGAAAAATTCAAAGGCACCAAATGGAATTTTTTTTTAGCAGTATATGTGGCTTTCATTTGGGAAATTACATTAATTCCAAAATTGAATGTTAAAAGCAAACACATTTTTAAAGTACTTTCAAATGGCATTTATTCACTGTTCGAATCTACACATTTTTCGATTGTTTAAAAATCCACCAGTGTATGGCCAGCTTAACAATGCAGGCCTGCATATACACACGCACACAATATATTCATCAAGTATTGTTAACTTGAGATCTGGGAACACGGTCATAAATATCATAAAATATGTTCATAATGTGTATTAGCATAAAGCAAAAAAAAAAAAAACCCACATAAAACTTTGGGGTCCCATCAATATATTAGGAGTTTTAGATCTCAATAGCAATTTTTTAAAAAAATAAAAAAAATTTTTGGTGTTAAATCCAACATAGGACATAGAAGACAAAGTCTATCATAACCCCTTGCCTCCAGCCCCTTAGGGATTTGTTTTCCTGGGAGTTCCCAATCATGTCATCACCATCACTGGTTGTCACAGTGGCCACATGATCTAGAGCCTGTTCCACCAGTTCCCAATTGTAAACAGTAATCAGGAGGGGTCAATGGCACCTCAGTCACTGTGCAGGGAGATCCTCAGAACAAACTCTGTGAAAGCATATATGCAACAGTTTGGCATTAAAGCATACCCACTGTAATGGTGAAAATATGTGCTACACCACCAGAAAGGTGATGATATACTAGGTGTAACAATTTCATTCCAGGAATGCCCGAGGTGTAGCACTACAGTGCCTTGCAAAAGTATTCACCCCCTTGGCATTTTTTGTGTTTTGTTGCCTCACAACCTGGAATTAACATGGATTGTTTGAGGATTTGCATTATTTAATTTACAGAACATGTCCACAACTTTGATTTTTTTTTTTTTTTTTATTGTGAAGCAAACAAATAGGACAAAATAACAGAAAAAGTCAATGTGCCTAACTATTCACCCCCTTAAAGTTGATACTTCGGGGAGCCACCTTTAACGGCCATCACAGCTCCAAGTGGCTTTGGATATGTCTCTGAGTTTGGCACATCTTACCACTGCGATTTTTGCGCATTCCTCCTTGCAAAACTGGTCCAGCTCCTTCAAGTTGAATGGTTTGCGCTTGTGTCTGACCACATATTTTCTATTGGATTGAGGTCTGGGCTTTGACTAGGCCATTCTAACAAGTTTACATGTTTCCTCTTAAACCACTCAAGTGTTGCTTTAGCAGTGTGTTTGGTGTCATTGTCCTGCTGGAAGGTGCACCTCTCAAATCACACACAGTGGTACAGGTTTTACTCAAGTATTTTCCTGTATTCAGCACCATCCACCTCAACTCTGACCAGTTTCCCAGTCCCGACTGCTAAAAAACATCCCCACAGCATGATGCTGCCACCACCATGTTTCACTGTGGGGATGTGTTCTTCTGGTGATGTGATGTGTTTGCACCAGACATAGCATTTTCTTTGATGGCCAAAAAGTTCAATTTTAGTCTCATCAGACCAGAGCACCTTCCTCCATACATTTTGGGAGTCTCCCACATGCCTTTCCGCAAACTCAAAACGTGTCATTTTGTTTTTTGCTGAAAGTAATGGCTTTCTTCTATCCACTCTGCCATAAAGCTAACTCTATGGAGTGTATGGCTTATTGTCGTCCTATGTACAGATACTCCAGTCTCTGCTGTGGAAGTCTGCAGCTCCTCCAGGGTTACCTTAGGTCTCTGTGCTGCCTCTCTGATTAATACCCTCCTTGCCCGGTCCGTGAGTTTTGGTGTGCGGCCGTCTCTTGGCATGTTTGCTGTTGTGCCATGTTCTTTCCATTTGGTTATGATAGATTTGATAGTGCTCCTAGGGATCAAAGATTTGTTTTTTGTTTTGTTTTTTATAACCTCACCCTGACTTGTACTTCTCAACAACATTGTCCCTTACTTGTTTGGAGAGTTCCTTGGTCTTCATGGCACCGTTTGGTTAGTGGTGCCTCTTGCTTAGGTGTTGCAGCCTCTTGGGCCTTTCAAAAAGGTGTGTATATGTAATGCCAGGTCATGTGACACTTAGATTGCACACAGGTGGACATCATTTCACTAATTATGTGACTTCTGAAGGCAATTGGTTGCACCAGAGCTTTTTATGGGCTTCATAACAAAGGGGGTAAATACATATACATCACATATAATTCAGATTAAAAAAAAACATTGAACTAAAGGCTGTAATGTAACAAAATAGGTAAAAAGCCAAGGGGGGTAAATACTTTTGCAAGGCACTGTATGGTGGCGAGTCACACAGCCATTTGCACTCGAGCGTGTTCTGACGTGTTCTAACTTGCACTTGCCTGGGTCACAGACCAGTTGACTCAGTCTATACGGGTTAGTAGAAGAAACATGTACGTGGTGAAAAACGAGTGGCCGGAATCTAGAGCAACGGATTACCATCAAATTGGCAAAAATGTGCGAAAATTGTGAAAATTGTGAAAATTGGCAAATGTGCGAGTGAAACTTTAGCTTCATTACAACAGGCTTATGGTGAACATTCCATGAAGAAATCAATTGTTTTGAATGGCACAGGTTGTTTAAGAAGGGACAGGTAGAAGTCCACTATGATGCAAGTGGTGGGCAGCGAAAAGCTTAAAGTGCAAATGTGGATAGAGTGCAAACCCCGTACCCTCATGCTGGGGTGTTATTTTTTTACCACAAGGGTGTAGTTCACTAAGGGTTCATAGAACATGGTACAACAGTCAACCAATAGTGCGAAAAGTGGATCCTCCACCATAATAAAGTTCCTGCTCATATTTGTTACAGTCCATTCCGGGAATTGAATCGTCATACCTCGTAGACAATAAAGTCTTAGGACTGGGAAGTAGTCCATAAGAACCACGGTCTCTAATGAAATAATTCACAATGTAGGATCCTCGACAGGACCCGGCACAGGAACAGTTGTAGATTTCAAATGCTGGTATACAAGTTCGGTGTAGAGTTCTGGTATACCCAACAAGCATGGGATATCAATATTCTTAAAAAAAAAAAACACAACAGCAGCAGCTTGTATACATGATAATAAACTAGATCCAAGTTGACTACTTAGTCTGGAATCACTACACTCCACACAATCATCTTGTAAGTAATTAAACCACAGGTTGCAAAAATAATGCATATGCAGTCGTTCTGTGCTATGAATATAAAACAAAGAGTTAAGGATAGGTAATGGCAAGTCAATGGATATACCAAGCGGGATGCACATTAGTCTATGACCCTTGGAAAGTTTCCACAGCAGGTGAAGCAGCTAATGTAATGACGATAAAGCAAAATCAAATTGCATACACTTGTGTCATCCAATTCATTAATGGAGGCTCATAAAGCCAATAACGGTATATATGGAGCGTTTCCACGCTGGAAAAAAAATGTGTTCCATTGGGTGGTCAAAGTTTTATGGCATGCCAGTAAGTCCACCAAAATATGTGCGCATGAATCTGTATCAGGGATTGGCACTGAAGAGGCAGCTCGTAGGGCAATTAATGGACTGAACTCGGTTTCAGATTCATGTTCGGGACACATTTGTAGATATTGGGGGAATTGATCAATCCATTGCTGCTTCTGGTTTCGAAAATGGAAGGGTAGATCAGTGTGAGAATTTAGTTTAGGGTTTGGAATACTATTGTGCTTAGGGAATTCAATTTAGGGTTGCCTACTAAAATGGAGAATTTTTTTTTTTTTTTAAACCAAAAGCTCTTGCAAAGCCATTAAACTTTGGCCTAAGGCCATCTGTAGAAAAGCAATATGTTGGCACCTCTGCTGCATTACGTGGCACTACCCTCTAAAACAGGGGTTTCCAAAACTTTCTAAGCAAAGGGCCAGTTTACTGTCCTACAGGATTTGGGGGGGGGGGGGGGGGGGCAGACTGTGCCCAGTGGGAGTATTAAATGCCCTGGCATTAGTGCCGCATCATAGGTTTTAATAGAAGAAAGTGTGCCCCATTGTTGGTATCAGTGGGAAGAGTAGGTGAATGATACCGGTTGGTGGCATTCGTGTCTGTTGGTGGAATAGTGCTCCAAGGGCCAGATAATTGTAAACAAATAAGAACTGTGACTAGGTGCCCAACGTATCATGCCTCCATTCCCATATATAACATACACACAACCAATATTCACCCGTGGGACTTTAAATGAGGCACATGAGGCATAACACAAAAAACAAAATATTAAATTTATTATACAAGGATTGGACACAAATGTATAAAGTACACAAAAAATGTTTGGCATAGCAAGCCAATGGGTTACACGTAATATGTGATTTACATGAAGCCAGTATTTTTTCTACTACATGCTTTACATAACCAAGGTGATTGCATTATGAGAGGGGACTGCATCTTTTAACTCAATGCGTTTCAGGAAAACTTTCACTTCTTCAGGAGCAGATGCCTCCAACAGAATCCTATACTAAAAAACAAAATACATTGTATTACAGCACTCCCTAGAATGGCGGGGGGTGCCGCCCCTCTACATATTGAGGTTCTAAAATAGGGACTTGCAAACCATCTTGGAACTAGATGAAACCTAGCATCTCCAAATGGTGGCCACTGCTCAGTGTCTGACACGGGAGTAGTGGAAGGGGACCAAGACACCAACTGAGCAAACAAAAGTGCCACATCTGGCCCCAGGGCCACAGTTTGGAAATCACTGTTCTACAGGATTTAGGATCCACCCACTGGTCAAAGGGAGGAGGCAAAAAAAGGACCCAACATCACACAACCACACCAAAAAAAACCTGGATTAAGATATGGGGTTTTCTTTTTTACTTATGGGTTCAAGAGGGTTCCAATGGAGTGGGGGGTTGAGCCTGTTGTGAGACTTATGGATGGTCATGGCTTTATATAAAAAAAGTCACTTATAAGTTTAGCACACTGCCTGGCTGCAGTCCCTCTATGAGGCTCGACCTTGAGGCCAGCAGATCAAAGCCATGTCTACCTGGTTTACAGTCATCATCCTCATTTATAATATAGAAATATAGAAGTCTTCTTTAAGCATTAGTAAAAGAAGGGAACTGCAGGCACAGCGCAGAGTGATTATCTGCAGAGCTGAACACAGTAATTTAGCTGACAGATACTGGAAATTGCAAATGCAAATTGCTTCCTTTCATTCAAGAGGACAAAAAATAAGAGATGAAATGTTTTTTAGGAAATGTTTTCCCTTATGGAAAGCAACATTTATGGCGATGCAGTATAGATCTTCTGCAGATGGCATTTCACAATGGAAAATGCGTATCTAATTGTTATCGCAAATGTTTTTGCCGGCATTATAATCTGTTAGAGCAACTGTAAACACCACATTTATTATCATTACTGCTTGAAGGATAATCCGTTAACTGACCAGAGATTAGCTATAATGGGACAGTGTTGCTTTTATTGGTATACATTTTACTAAGGTTGGGACTACAAATTAATAAAAAGTCTTCATTTTAGTCAGGTAATATATAAAATACAGCATAATAAAATTAAAATGTACTACTTGCCAGCTAACAAGCTCAGAGCAGGCCATCAGTTTTTCTAAGGCGGATTTAGTTCAAAGTTCTTTAAGTGAATTAAGGCTTATACCAAAAGTAATTGGGCAGCCCTCCAATTTATTGGGCTCAGGTGTTTTCAGTGAAGGTTTCTGTTAATACTACAGCAACACCAAGAGACATTTAGACAAAAAAGCTCTTGCAGCCTTGTGGAAACCATTTGGGGAACCTCTTCCAGCCTTGTGGAAACCATTTGGGGAACCTCTTCCAGCCTTGTGGAAACCATTTGGGGAAGCTCTTCCAGCCTTGTGGAAACCATTTGGGGAAGCTCTTCCAGCCTTGTGGAAACCATTTGGGGAAGCTCTTCCAACATTGTGGAAACAGTTTGGGGAAGCTCTTCGAGCCTTGTGGCTTCAAGAGTTTGGTGCAGAGAAACCCAAGTGGTCTGCACAGATCCCTAAAGCCTGTTGTGGGCTGTCGTCACCGAGCCAGTCCAGGCTCTGCAGAAGGGTGGATTTGATTTAAAGTCGATTTAAATTACTAGTAAAAAGGCTCTATTTAAATCATAAATTTTTAAAGAGCAACTGTCATCTCTGTCCCGCAGCGGCTCCTCCTCTGACCCGCTGTTGACTCACCGACATTCCCATTCGCTTTAATGAGACGGCTGGTGATGTGGCAGTGACACAACAAGGTGAGGGACATGGCGACAGCAGGTGAGTGAATGCCCACTAACAGGCTCTGCCATAATGGATCTGAAATGACAGGTCCTCTTATTCTTGCTGGTAGTTAAAATCTTTACTATTTGCAAACAAAATGAAGGTTTTCTATTTAGAATAAGCCGTCGGGTAGTAAAACAGTGATATCAGAACCGGTTCAATCATACCGTTTGTAGTGTACATAGATTTGCAAAACAATGGGATAAAAGAATATTCCTGAACTTTTAGTTCATGATTACGGTGAAAATTGTGTAAATGCATCAATGTAGTGCATGTTATCTCAGCTTGCAGAGCTTTGATTCATTGAATGAGTTTGCCAAAAATGTAAATATTGCAGAATATACAGCCTCATGCTACATAACTAAGCTCCATTTCATACTGAATAAACTAAATTTATTAATGTATCTTAAATACATCTTTCGATAGATTTTTTTTACTCCAAAAGCATGGGTAAAAGAAATAGATTTAAATCAAAGAAATTGATTTTGATTAAAAAAATAAATAAATCAGATTTTTTTGAATCATTGATTTTTATCCACCCTGCTCTGGAGGGATCCCGGCGATAATGTCAAGATCCACCCAGATGTCTGACTGACAGCCGCTGAGAGCCTGACCCAGCCGCTCCTTCCCCCTTTCACAGCCTGGCGCTCAAGTGCTGAAGGGGCAGAACAAAGAGCCAGTGACTGACTTGGTTCTCAGTGATCACTCGGTTCTTGGTCTTCGAGATGATGGAGAATAGCTGTAGCATTGGATCGATGCTGCAGCTACATAGGCGAGTATGATTGACTGTTTTAAAATCCCCCACTTCTCTTAATTCACACAAGGTAGAAGTTTTTACATTGTCTGAAACCGTTCTGGAATAACAGAAGACCGTCTCCATCCACCTTTCCCAAACAAAAACGAAGAGGCAGAAAATGGGACCCCTGTGAAATGCTAATCAGTGGCCTTTATTCCCATACTGTAAGAAAGTCATTGTGTACGAGGATCCGGTATCCCGCACTACATGGAAAACTGATTAATTATTACTAGACAGAGATCATATTGGCAGCCTGTGTTTACAAAAAGCATCCAAAGAAAAATAGGCCGCAGGGCGGGATGAAATTAGAGAAAAATTCTTCAAAGGCACAGCTATGGAAAGCAATCAGTGCGATGCCATCCAAGAAAGCACTCGAAGAGTTTAGACAAAACCAACTGGCTATTGACAAAATTCTCGTTTAGTATTAGTAATTCAAAAGGCACATTAGTGGAATACACATGAAATACTGAACAGTGGTTGTGCAGCTCCTACCCCAGCCAATTAGCCATTTGTTAGCCACATACTTGTTGGCAGCACTGATCGGGATATGGTCCGCTGCTGGTCTTCCAGCATGCGCGTCCAACCAAAGCCGGCTGAACAGCCGACTTCTGTCAGACCGGCTGCCATACACGCAGGCCGAATGTCGGCCGGTTTTTATTGAACCAGCTGATGTCACCCAGCATTTGCCCCATGCTATTGATTTCATCTTTTTTGCTGTATGGTTTTTAACCAATAAAGAAATCGTTAGAAATTCAATCCGGTTGGCCGCACTCCATCTATTTGCCCCATGTACTAGGCTGTAGTGATATAAATGACACATTTCATAACAGATTAGAAAGATTTTTAGTTTTTTATTTACTTTTTTGATAGGGTTTACATACACCTTAAAGGACAAGTTCACCTTTGGAACATGTTACATGTTCCACCCATATTAAGAATAGCACATGTAACATGTTCCATCCCCTGACTCTTCTTCGACCCTCCCTGTGACAGTGGACGGGGGATCTTCTCCCTGCAACCACTATCAGAATTTTAAAAACAGTGCAGCCGCGTCATTCATTCAGAGTTCTGTGAATGAACTTCATCCATTGTTGGCCACCTTGGCCGATGGCCTGTAGTTCTCAATGAACTGCGAGGGTGCTGGTGAGCGTCCTCGTAGTTCATGTTCATTCTTCCTGCTATTCAGTAACTTTCTGCCCTATGAGGTACAAGCAGACAGCTTTGCTGCAGGATCCTGGCATTGCACACCCGCGATCTGCTGATCATGGGTGCAATGCCTTACAGGCTGCAGAGTAAAATAAATGCACTTTTTTAAACTGCAAAAAAAAATTCCATTCATTTTTTTTTCGGAAAAGGTGAACTTGGCCTTCACCGGTGGTCATTAACCCTGACCTCAGGGCCAACTGACAGGCCAGGTTTTATGTATTACCTTGGGGAGATGCCGACTAGAATACTGCAATCACTGAGCAGCAAATGATAACACCTGTGATGTATTTCAGTTATCTTGCAAACCTGGCCTGTTAGAGCCCATTCACACAGGGACGACTTGTCAGGCGACCTAGTCGCCTGACAAGTCGCCTCCCGTTCTGTGCTATGGAACCGTTCTAAGGGGAGCGACGCAAGTCGCTCCGACTTAGAAAAAGGTTCCTGTACGACTTCGGGGGCGACTTGGGGCGACTTGCATAGACTTCTATACAGAAGTCGTTTTGCAAGTCGCCCGGGCAGTCGTTTGCAGGTCGCCTCGCTGAGGCGACCTGCAAGTCGTGTTGCCCCTGTGTGAATGGGGTCTTAGTGGGCCCCGAGGACAGGGTTGATGACCACTGCTATAACCTTTCGTAATCAAAGATTATTGATGCCCAGACCAAATGAACTTGTAATAATGGACTTATGACCAATTTTGCCTTCTTAAATGATTATTTTCTTCAGACAGTTTTAGTTTAGTGCAATGTTCTAATACTGTAAATACCCTGGTGAAAGTGGTCATCAGACTGACAAATAGTGAAAATAAACCTTTAAAACACTACCAAAAAAAAAAAAGGAGGAAAAGTATTTCTTTCCCTGTGCACAGGGAGTGCACACAAAGTAAAATAGTCTGACAACCATCACTCATCACTGTTTACCAGCAAAGCCATGTGATCATCACGTCATAGCCGATGGGGTGACTGGGAGCCATATGTACACAGTGCCTTGAATAATAATTCATACCCCTTGAAATTTTTCACATTGTCATGTTACAACAGAAGGAGCCAAAGCTAAATTTGCATTTTAATCAAGGAGGGTACTACACCCACCCCCTCAAGGCCCTGTCCTTATGGGCCAACAATGCAACAGAATTGCTCTTGGCGTATCTGTCCACCTCTATATCCTCTAAATAACTCACACATAAGTCACACATAAGTCACTCAGGGTGTCGGCTACTTCCTCCCAGTAAGGACGAAGCTTAGGACAGGACCAAACCATGTGCCAAAAAGTGCCAGGCTCTCGGCACCTGTGTAATTTAATATCAGTATAAATGCAGCTGTTCTGTGAAGCCCTCAGAGGGTTGTTAGAGAACCTCAGTGAAAAGCATCACGAAGGCCAAGGAACACACCAGACAGGTCAGGGATAAAGTTGTGGAGACGTTTAAAGCAGGGTTAGGGTATAAAAACATTCCAAGCTTTGAACATCTCATGGAGCACTGTTCAATCCATCATCTGGAAATGGGAGTATGGCACAACTGCAAACCTATCAAGACTTGGCCGTCCACCTAAACTGGCAGGCCGGGCAAAAGGAGCAATAATCAGAGAAGATGACCATGGTAACTCTGGAGGAGCTGCAGAGATCCACATCTCATGAGGAAAAATGTGTCCACAGGACAACTATTAGCCGTGCACTCTACAAATCTGGCCTTTATGGAAGAGCGGCAAGAAGAAAGCCATTGTTGAAAAAAAAAGCCATAAGAAGTCCCGTTTGCAGATGTTTCCCAGCCTGTCTGCAGGAAAAAAATAAGCAGGAGGAGTTTCTAGTCCTCTGCTGCTGGTCACATGTTTAAAGTGGAAGTTAACTTCCATAAGCAGTATACTTATGTAAGCCTATAATAAGGCTTAGCTATAGGTGTAAATATCTCCTAAACGTGCGCCATTTAGAAGATATTTACTGTACATGAAGCTGCTGACATCACAGGCGCATGCGCTCTGAAGGAACGGCCACCCGTGTTTTTATTTCAGAGTCCTGCGCCATAAATGGCAGAAGCGACGTCGTGACAGAGCCGAAGTCCGCAAACCCGGAAGATGGGTGAAGATGGAAGCGGCCACAAGCTCTGATATCTCGGCATGGGAGGGCTTCATTTTAGGATAAGTTTTAGGATAAGTTTAACATAATGTGCTAGTATGCATACTAGCACATTATGGCTTTACCTTGCAGAGAAAAAAAAAAAGTCCAGTGGTTTACAACCGCTTTAAAATAAGAAAAACTGCTTTCCCAGATCCCAGATGATTGAAAGGAGGGAGGGAGCAGAGCGGAGCCCTTCCTGTGCCTGGGGGGGAAGTGATGTCACCAACCCAGGCAAAGGAACAGGCAGACTACGAGGGACCACCTAGCAACAGGCATTTAGAGGCAAGTGAAAAAAAAAAATATCCAAATGTTTTTTTGTTTTTTTTTTTTTAGAATTTTTCCAGGTATTTTTGTTTTTTGGGTGGAACCCCACTTTAAAGCGGGGGTCCACCCACACTGCCAAAAAAAAAAAAAAAATATTAAAAGCCAGCAGCTACAAATACGGCAGCTGCTGACTTTTAATACATGGCCACTTACCTGTCCCAGGGTCCAGCGATGTCGGCAGGCGACGCCGAGAACCTGCTCGGTTCTCGGCAGCTGCCGCCGCCATCCTAGGTGTGGGAATCAGGAAGTGAAGCGTTGCCAGAAAAAAGGTTTTGGGCCCAATTTGGACATTTTCACTTAGGGGTGTACTCACTTTTGTTGCCAGTGGTTTAGACATTAATGGCTGTGTGTTGAGTTATTTTGAGAGGGCAGCAAATTTACACTGTTATACAAGCTGTACACTCACTACTTTACATTGTAGCAAAGTGTCATTACTTCAGTGTTGTCACATGAAAAGAATGAAAAGATAATATATTTACAAAAATGTGAGGGGTGTACACAAATTATATATATATATATTATATATATATACACACACACACACACACACACACACATATACATACACACACTGTATTGCCATAAGTATTGTGACGCCTGCCTTTACACGCACATGAACTTTAATGGAATTCCAGTCTTAGTCCGTAGGGATCACTATTGAGTTGGCCCACCCTTTGCAGCTAACTCCTAAAGCGTCAGCACACCAATACATTTTGGACAATTTCACGTTCCCAACTTTGTGGGAACCATTTGGGGATGGCCCCTTCCTGTTCCAACATGACTGCGCACCAGTGCACAAAGCAAGGTCCATAAAGACATGGATGAGCGAGTTTGGGGTGGAGGAACTGCACAGAGTCCTGACCACAACCTGATAGAACACCGTTGGAATGAATTAGAGCAAAGACCGAGAGCCAGGGCTTCTCATCCACATCAGTGCCTGACCTCACAAATGCGCTGCTGGGAGAATGGTCAAACATTCCCATAGACACACTCCTAAACCTTGTAGACAGCCTTCCCAGAAGAGTTGAAGCTGTTATAGCTGCAAAGGGTGGGCCAACTCAATAATGAACCCTACGGAGTAAGACTGGGATGTCATTAAAGTTCATGTGTGTAAGGTAAGGGCAGGTGTTCCAATACCTTTGAAAATATAAAATTATATATATATACATACACATATATTTATATATATATATATATTTATATATATATATATATATATATATATATATATATATATATATATATATATATATATATATATATATATACACACATACATACATACATATATATATACATACACACACACACACACATATGTGATGGATCCAAAGGCTCTCCCCTCCTGTAAGTATACTGTTAGTACTGTGCCATGAAGTAGAGCCCCATTGGCTCAGAGTGCTGACCCTTTTTCTTATGGCTGTACATAAAACTACTGGGAGATATAAAAAAAAAAAAAATCTCAGGTACTTGTACTAGCTGCCTTTAAAAAGTATTCTATATTTTTCATTTAGTTTTTAAAGAGGACATAACTGGATGAAATGGTGTTTTTTGCTGTTGAGTTGTGCTTCGCCCCTTCAGCATCTGCCAAAAATTAAATGCCAATTTTAGGTGGGCTGACCCTTTAACAAGTTTCATCAGAGTCGATCGATGTGAGTCAGAGTTTCCCTGATGGAAAATCTCTCCTTGGCCGCGTAAACACTGAATTGTTCCTGATGGAGGAGGAATTTTTACGGTGTGCTCCATATTCATGGAGGCTAAATATATCCCTTCTGAGGCTTTATTTACTCTCAGCCTCCCACTGTCAAATCCTCGCCATTGTTATGCAGAGGTTCACGTGGAAGGAATTATTTATTGGCCATTTTTACTGACCTGGAAATCAGAACTGCAGAGGCGAGCCATGGGCAGATTTCTCAGTGAGAACGAAGAGCACCCACCTTCAGGACCCATGTAGCACCTGGTTGCATTTCATCGGACCCCCCCCCGAAAAAAAAAAAAAAAAAAGAAAGAAAAGAAGAAGTACAGGAGAATCAGCCTAAACATAATGCAGGCATGGCAGCCCAAGCTTTGCATTAAAGCGGTATTAAAACCCAAAACCAAAAATGTAATATATTGCAGCTTAGCAATCATTAGATGTGGTGGCTGCATTCGTTTTCTTTTTCACCAGGTGATCTAGCGCACCAACTGTATTAGACTGCATTCACACATGGGCATTTTGAATCACAGGCAGAATAGCGGAGATTCTGCCCGCTTTTTCCTAACAGCCAAGTGTAAATGACAACGCACATTTCAGATGCCATTCCTTTAAATGGCACCTAAAAACGGAGCGCAGTTCTGCCGCGATTGTTACGCGACAAATCGCGCTGCAATCTCAGCACACTGCATTGAGTAAAGCATGTTGCCCAAAAGAAGCTCCTGAACTCTTTTTTGGGTGACAAGCTTCCCGCGATTGCGGAGGAAGAAGACAAGCACCGGAGGTCGAGGAAGACAAGCACCGGAGGTCGAGGAAGACAACGAGCTATGACAGGGGACATTCTTCAGTTTTAATAAAGGACTTGGCAAAAAAACGTCTTTTTTGCAACACTACACCTCGTTTGGGTGAATGGGTACCCCGTACCTTTTCCCATGGGGGGGGCGACCGGGATCTGGGGGCCCCCTTGTTAAAGGGGGGCTTCCAGATTCCGTTAAGCCCCTGGCTCGCAGACCCCCATAGCCTATGGTGTCATCAACATGGGGACCATCCCCCGCCCCATGTTGAAGGCATGTGGCCTGTTATGGTCAAGGGGTGCTCGCTCGTCCCCCTCCCCTTTCCTGGCCTGCGTGCTTGAATAAGGGTATGGTATGGATTTTTTGGGTGACCCCCATGCTGTTTTTGTTGTGTGGGGTTTCCCCTCAAAATCCATAGGTATAGATCGAAGGGTCTGGTATAAACAAGCCCTGGTTCACACTGCTGTGTGACTTGCGACACGTGGGGGTTGATTCAACTAAAAAAAAAAACTGGAGGGTGCAAAATCTGAAGCAGCTTTGCATAGAAACCAATCACCTTCCAGTTTTTTGGGGGTTTTTTGTCAAAGCTTAATTGAACAAGCTGAAGTTAGAAGCTGATTGGCTACCATGCAGAGCTACACCAGATTCTGAGTGATCCAGTTTTAGTAAATCTCACCCATGAAGTCACATGACAAGTCAAAACACATTTATTTCAATGGCAGCGGTTTCAATTAATGCGACTCAAGTCGCAGCAACCTAAAAAAAAAAAAAAAAAAAAAAAATTATGCACTAACTCTGATGGGACTCCAATGTGAGTCCCATGGACTGTCGCATGAAAGTCACACTGGAAATCGCACAATGGGGGTCGAAGCAATGTGAACCAAGCTAAATTATGCACCCGTCGTTGGTAAAGTGTTTGTCTCATTCCTCTGCTACATCTGCAGGACAGCTAGCTCTGACTTCATGACCAGCGACGTACCCGCCGCCTTCCGCTACTCTCTCGGGCTTTCCCTTCCCACAGGGAGACCCGAGCAACCAGCCGGCACATCCACCGGCTGGCTTGACAGCCAAGCAACACGGGGATGGGCTTTGACTGGCTGCTCGTGATGGTAACCCTTAAGTGATGACATCGCTATTGGTGTACCCGAATGTCAACGGCGCCATATTTTAATATATATACACACACACATATATATACACATATATATATATATATATATATATATATATATATATATATATATATATATATACACACACACACACACATATATATATATACATATACACACACACACATACATACACACACACATATACACACACTATATCAATGCAAAAAAAGTGCAAATGCAAAAATATGTGCTATAAAGTGCTAAAAATATTAAAAATATATGGAAAAAGTGCAAAAAACTCCATTAATAAATGACCAAGTCCATTTGTGATACGGAGAACAACAAGTCCCAGGATACCCACTTATCAATCTTCTTAGACAATAATATGCAATTTGCCGATTAATGACACCCAGTGCGAATCCTTCACCATCCACACCAAACTGACTCACCAGAAACAATGGCTGATCAAATTATAGAACAGCAAATGTGCTCCACAATTGATGCATGGGGGTTGATCCACACGCTCCTAGTGCTTAATCTGATCTTCTGCGCAAGAATCCCCTCAGGCTCATCTCGACAACATATGGAGAAATAAGGGAAGGAGGACTTCCATAGCATAACACTGTATAAAAACTAAATTTTTATTAAAAGCATAAAAAAAATTCACACACATGTGATAAGTGTCTACCCAACACTAGGGAGAGAACGCAAGTGTGATGTTTAGCCTGTCGCCTCCGGCCATATCCCTCAGGCCCTGCATGCAATGCAGGCGTGCGCGATGATGTCAGAGTCCCTGCCCCTCTCTATGCGTTTCGTCATTCGACGTCCTCACGGAGCGGTAGGCGACTGCAACACTAACTTTGTAGGAAGTCGCCACGCAAGAGGCTGCAGAGGGGGCTGATCTGTATCAGACATTTGTGAACACAGCCAGGACCCCATAATTAACATGATCGTGTTATCTGAGCCAACATCTCAATGCTAGGAAGTGGATGGTGACCCCGAATGATGCCTGAGTAAAGATGGCACCCTGCTTCTGAAGAGAAAAGCAGATGAAGGGATTGTCAGGAGGAGCACTGTGAGCTCTGCTTGAGGTAATACATACCTGGAAGTGTTACAATGTTACTTAGCATGCATGGACTTAAGAAAATAATCTCTGATGATGGGTCTGCCTCAAAGGTAAGTTCCCATCCAAGAGATCATGGCTGGGTCATACGGGTTAGAACCTTAACAATGAACAATTACAACTACACAATTACAACTACACAATTACAACTACACAATTACAACTACACAAAAATGTTGCGATATTCATTTAGGGGACATCTGTGAAAATATTTGCGTTCGGGTGGAAGGAGAAGGGATTGCCACTAGCAAAGGAAGGGAGGAGGAATTTCATCAAGGGGACACAAAAACACAAATCTGGGAATGGTATATTGCCTGCTGAAGCGGAATTCTCCCACGTTCCTGTCTTTGGAATATTTACAGTCACCGCTACCCCTCTCCTCTCCTGCAGCCACTGTACTCAGGAAATCCTCTGCCGATTATTATGCTGACCACCACATATTTGACCAAGATCAAAGCCCCTCAGAAGTGCCAGCTCAGCGGTCGAGGTTTTATGACCACCCGTCATGTGCTTCTCCGACACGTGTGCTGAGGCTCCACCAAGGGAAGAGCATTATGTATTACTACACACAAATTGCTCTTCCTAAAGAGGATCTGTCACTAACAAATGATATTCCTTTATCCATTTTCAATAGAAGTTATTAATGTAGAACTTTATGCAAACCTTTCTAACCACTTAAGGAGCGAAAGGTTTTACCCCCTTGATGACCAGGTAATTTTTTTGCGATACAGCACTGCAACGCTTTAACTGACAATTGCACGGTTGTGCGACACTGTATACAAACAAAATTGATGTATTTTTTCCCCACAAATAGAGCTTCCTTTTGGTGTTCTTTGATCACCTCTGCAGTTTTTAATTTTTGCGCTATAAACAAAAAAAGACAATTTTGAAAAAATAGTTTTTTTACTTTTTGCTAGAATATCCCCCAATTTTTTCTTACAATGTACAATGCACCGATATGTACCCATGAACAGCAGATGGTTTCCCAATTATAATAGCAGCAAGATGCAATGTATCAATGGGTACACACCAGGTTGCCACCTGCTGTACATGGGTGGTACCTGGCAATAGTTATTCACCTTCAATTGGCCTTGATCTGTAATGCTGAAAAAGTTTCATTGTCGATATAAGTATCTGTCATACCACGTTATGCTAGGTGCAAGAACAACTAAAAAGGTTCTATTTGGTAGAATCAATACATTTGTCTACCGTGTTAGCTGATTTACTTGTGTTGAGTTACTGAGGCCTGTAACGAGTCTTTTTAGTAAAGCAGTTAACATAGTTTGGACAACATATGAAGAGGGAACTGGGAAACTGGTGTTTCAGCTGGCAATCATAAAATTATAACACATGCCAAAAGCATATTTTTTAGAATATATATATATATATATATATATATATATATATATATATATATATATATATATATATATATATATATATATATATATATATATATATACACACACATACACACATACATACACACACACACACACACACACACACATATACACCCACTGCTCAGCATAAATGAGTACACCCCAACAGATTTGTCAGAAAACCATTACTTTCCTTTCAGAAGCAACATTTTCTATGGGACACTATACAGTGGAACCTCGGATTGCAAGTAACGCGGTTTACAAGCGCTTCGCAATACAAGCTTTCTTAAAATAAAAAAAAATTAAAAAATCCTGACTCGCTTTGCGAGCGTTGTCTCACAAGATGAGCAGGATTCAAGCCTCTGGGGTGTGCAATATCGCATTTGGCCAGAGGTGCGGGAATACCGGAGATACTCGGTTCCATGCGATACCCCATAGACCAGCAGTGGCTGTGGAACGGATTATCTGAGTTTCTATTCATTCCTATGGGGAAACTCGCTTTGATAAACGAGTGTTTTGGATTACAAGCATGCTTCTGGAACAAGTTATGCTCCTAATACAAGGTATTACTGTACTACAAAATACTCCCGCAAATGCGGGCCATTGATTGCAACCAAGATTTATTAATTTGCACACACAAAATTAAGAATTTTTCCTAACAAAATCATTCAAGACGATGTTGCAAAAATGAATACACCCCCCTAAAGAAAGTCTTAGGGGCAAAGCTAAATTTTAGATAACAAAATCCTAATTAAGAAGAATTCAACTACAGGCGAGTCTAATTATTCATTAAAAAGGTGTCCAGCAGACAATTATAAATGATAAAAAAACCTCTTCCCATTTCATGCTTTCAGCAAAGGCACCTCATATATTAAAGAAATATCAGGCCTGAGAAAGAAAATTTCTTTACACAAGAAAGGTGAAGGCTACAAGAAGAACGGCAAAGCTTAAGGCTGCATTCACACCTGAGCATTTTTTTTTCCCAGGCAGAAAGTCGGGCGATTTTGTACAGGTCAAAAGGTCACCCAATGTAAAAAGCAGAAAAATGCCTGTAATCTGCCTAAAAAGAAGCTCATGTGCTTTTTTTGTGGCGTTTTGCTTCAGGTGACAAAACACTCAGGTGTGAACAGGTGCCATTGAAATGAATGGGATTTTGCTTGTTGGGCGTTTTACAAGCTGAAAACGCTCAGGTGTGAATGCAGCCCAACTTATCATTCAGAATACTGTAGCAAAAGTGATGCAAAAATGTAACAAAGATGGAACTGCAACCATCTCAAAGACACCCAGGCCGTCCACAGAAGTTAACCCCTCGACAGGAGCGTCTTCTGATAAGAGTTGAAAAAAAAAAAAAATCGCCATGCAAGTTCACTGCAGTTGGTTAAAGTAGTAGAAAGCCAAACCGGGTTGATTGTTTCCTGTGACACAATACGGCGTACACTGCAGAGGAATGGCATGCATCAGCGTTGTCCACGAAGGAAGCCTCTCCTAAAGCCCATGCACAAAAAAGCCCACCTAGAATTTACCAGGGCTCATGCTGAAAAAGAAGACTACTGGGACTCTGGAGTGATGAGACCAAGATAAATGTTTTCAGGAATGAATGGCTTCAAAGCTGTATGGTGTCGCAAAGGTGAGGAGTACAGAGAAAAATGCATGGTGCCTACACTGAAACATGGTGGTGGCCGTGTCCTTTTGTGAGGCTGCATGAGTGCTGCTGGTGTCAGGGAGCTGCACTTCCTTGATGGTATCATGAATTCACAGATGTACTGCTCTGTATTGAAAGTCGTGCACTTTCCAAAACATGACAATGATCCAAAAAACACACACGTAAGGCCACTGTTGCATTTCTGAGGAACAAGGTGAAAGTGATTCAGTGGCCAAGTAAGTCTCCTAATCTGAACCCAATCGGGGAACACCTATGGGGAATTCTGAAGAGACAAGTTGAGCATCACTCTCCATCCAGCCACCCAAGCTCTAAAAGAAGTCATTTTGAAGAATGGAAAAAGATAAGATATCGCCGTTCTTTCCATGCCTAGAAGACTTAGTGCTGTCTTCACAAATCATGGAGGACATACAAAAGACTAGATAGAGGAGTTTGTTGCGGGGTGTATTCATTTTTGCATTTTTTAATTTAAGTAAAACTGAAGATTTTGTAATCTAAGTTATATTACTATTACTTTCATTTAAGGAGCTAAACAAATATTCTATAAAACTCAGTTTCATCAAAATGTTGGAAGTTGTTGTGTTCATTGAGATAATAAAAGGGTGTACTCATTTATGATATAGATATTTATGATATATATCTCTATATCGAGATATCTCTCTCTCTCTATATATATATCTATATATCTATATATCTATATCTATCTATATATATTACACACACGCACTAATTTTTATTGTACCTAATGCTGCTGTAATCACGAGCAAAACTGTACTAAGAGGGGCAGCACTTTGAGCTAGTCAGGGTTCTGTGTCTTTGCACAGAGGAATGACCTAAATAGTGTGCAGCTGCTTCTCTACTGCCCAATCACAGACTGGAGTGGGCTCTGGAACCAGTTTCATTGGTTAGAGATGCAGTGCAGCGTTCAGTACCATCCAGGACTTCAAAGCACCATCTGGCAGGGTTGCCTGGATTACAGCTTGGTACAGAGATGCATTTTATGCACTGCTTGTCCATGCCTTAAAAAAGAATGCTGAACATCTAAAAAGGGGCATGCTGGGGGCTTAGTATTTTTTTTTTTTTTTTTTGGTACCAGTTATATGAAAGAATCTTCCACCCAGCACTTAAATTTAGAAGCTCTCAAAGAGTAGCCTTTATTGGTATATGTGGAACAGAAGTAGGTTAGGATCTGAAAGGATACTAAAACTGAGCAGGTTGGTTTTGGTTTTGATGTAAAAACTGGAGTTATTGTACCATCTCATAATGTCCTGCAGGGGTCACCCTTGAGCAGTGCCCACTCCCTGCCTGCAGCTCCTTGCAGACATTCAGATCTACAACTCCTCTTTTAATTAAACAATTGTGTTAATGAAAAAATACTGAACACTACCCAATTCCTGTACAATTGTATTCTGCATGTATTTATGTTTTTTTCATTACATCTACAATTTTGCATGGCTTTCCCTGCTCCTCTGTCCAGTATATCCCCTGCAGCTGGCCCGGTGTTAGCCAGTGATGGGGATAGAGATTTTTGGGCACTTCTGCCTAATTAATTAGGCCGTAGTTCATCTGACTGCACTGCAAACATAGTCTGCCCACCCTCAATGCTCTATAAACTAGCAAGCTTGGCAGCGCTCTCCCCATCTTTGGCAGCGCTCTCCCCATCTTTGGCAGCGCTCTCCCCATCTTTGGCAGCGCTCTCCCCATCTTTGGCAGCGCTCTCCCCATCTTTGGCAGCCCGCGCTCCCCATCTTTGGCAGCCCGCGCTCCCTATCTTTGGCAGCGCTCTCCCCATCTTTGGCAGCCCGCGCTCCCCATCTTTGGCAGCCCGCGCTCCCCATCTTTGGCAGCCCGCGCTCCCCATCTTTGGCAGCCCGCGCTCCCCATCTTTGGCAGCCCGCGCTCCCCATCTTTGGCAGCCCGCGCTCCCCATCTTTGGCAGCCCGCGCTCCCCATCTTTGGCAGCCCGCGCTCCCCATCTTTGGCAGCGCTCTCCCCATCTTTGGCAGCCCGCAGCTTTTGCTCTCTGCCTTTGGTGGCCTGCAGCTCTTTGGTAGCCTACAACTTTAGCGCTCTGGTAGCCCACATCTCTCTTTGCCTTTAGTAGCCCATAGCACTCTCTCTGGTAGCTCACAACTCTGCCTCTAGTGGATCGCGGATCTCTATGGTAATTTGCAGCTCTTGAAGAACTCTGAAGTGAACCGAACCCGCATCTCTCACAGCATTCTGTTGATGTGCGGCTCTCATAACACACCAATAACATGCAGCTCACATAGAACTATCTGATCGTGCACGGATGTCATTGTATAAAAGGGGTCTTTAACAGTCACAATGCATGTTGGGGGGAATAAAAAACAGAATGGAAAAAGGTCTAGAATGGCTATGGCTGGCAGAGACATCAAAATCTAATTGTCCATTGGTATACTCAGTCTAATTACAGTAGTTTAGAATGACAGGATAGATCAAGTACCATTTAGCATAATATAGATCCCCTAGGATGTCTCAGACAGTGACATTGGGACTTTTGCAGATGTGGGATGTCACGCATGGAACTTGCATAATTTTCTTACACATTTCTTTTCATTAATTTACTTTATATTTGTTTATTATACCATGTAATCATCTAAGTGTTGCTCGTCTATTGGATTGAATATTAATAAACCCTTTTGTAAAAGAAAACACCGGCTAGATAAACACTTCAGTTTCCCCTTTTCCCCCTCATTTGAAATGGATCTAATAGACCTAAAGCAGAACTCCAAGAAACAGCTAAACACAAAGTTGAGATAGAAATATATTCACCGTTTACCTGCCAAAGGATTTGTAATTCTCTCCAGCCAGCCTTGTGATTTACACACCTTTAAAACTTCACTACACAGCCCAGCAGGGGGCACACTTACCTCCTGGTTAAGCAATGCAGCTTCCTATGTCACCTCTCCACTTCCAGCCTGCTCATCAGTATTATCACCTCCGTCCAATGAACAGAGGTGTGACCCAGAAAGCTGTGTAAAGGAACACAGTGACCCCCCCTGCTGGCAGAGGTATGTGTTGTCAATATAACAGCTGGCCAAACAAAGAAATTCTTCGGCAGGCAAAGCTGTAAAAATAAGTATTTGAACTGTAATACTGGCGGAGTTCCTGCAGATCCACGTTAAACATCCAGGGGGTCTTGTCTTACCGTTTTACAGCAGCCCTACAGCAAGGTTGTTCTCCGATGGTACAAAATAGTGGAATAGAGGGCGGGTTTAAATCTGATCAATGGAAGTAACTTTGGTATGCCGGTTAAAAAGGACAGAGATACAGAGAAGCTACTTTGAATTTAGATTTTGTTTTTTGTTTTTATACCTTATGTTTTTTAGGTGTTTTTTTTTTCAGTTTTTTTTTATTTATTTTTTTTATTTTATTTTTTTTTTTAATACCGGTTTTTCTTTCCAGGTTTTAAAAAAAACAAAAAAACAAAAAAACAAACCCTTTTTTTGGTATTTTGGTAGCAGGGTCCCTTTAAGCTGGTTTGGAGCTGGTGACCTGAATGAGGTTAAGATGTTCTCTTAGTGAACAGATTGTCTGTCAGTGATTTTATTGACTGGGCTCCAGCAGGACTCTTATCACTGAGCTGGGCACAGAGAAGGGATTATGTAGAGTGGAAGTGCCCTCCTGAAAGAGGTTTTGTGTGCACAGCCAAGACCCAGAGACCGGGCTAATAACACAACTCCGGCGTCGCCAGAAAAAAAGAAGATCACCTTCGCCGACAGCAAAATTACTGGTCCTAATACTACATAGTGAAAGACGAGGTACCAGGACCTCCCTCACCCGATTGGCTGCCCTCTTACATTCCCCAAACTCCAATTAGATCTACTAAATTATTATAAAGACATAATTACCCAAAAAGTGTTTTTGTTTGTTTTTTTTTTTTAACTCTTAACCCCTTCGTACCTAAGGGTAAAACAAATCTAAATGCCTGAGCACAATGCTGCAACTTACACATGTGTTAGTAAAACCGTAAATATCAGCACAGCTACTTTGTGCATCCGGGTAGATTATACCGCTTTTTTTTCAGGACAAATTGGGCTCTTTTTGGAGGTAAATGGTAATGGATATCTCCTGATTTTTTTTTTTATCAAAAGGAAAATTAGCCCAAAATAGTAAAAAAAAAAAAAAATTTTACTGTATATTTCTTGGTACTACCAAAGAACAACTCAAATTAAATTCTCCTGCTCCTGACGTTCGCAGCCATACCACACATGTGTATGTTAGTGGTTTGTACCCGTAGTACAGCCCAGAGACAGTGCATATTTTGCTTTTTTTTTTTTTATTCTAACTAAAACACACTGACACGTGTAATTAAAAAAAAAAAAAGACCCTGACCCAAATCAAACCATGCTCTATGTATTTTATTTTTATTTTTTTTAATTATACTCCCCCACACACACACACACCTATTTCTCTGCAAGGAGAGAGAGAGATATGATGCATGATGCATCTCTCCTCCATTCACAGAGAAATAAAACAG
Organism: Aquarana catesbeiana; assembly: GCF_042186555.1. NCBI lineage: Eukaryota > Metazoa > Chordata > Amphibia > Anura > Ranidae > Aquarana > Aquarana catesbeiana. The sequence goes on from NC_133325.1 coordinate 52,933,160, forward strand.
AGAGGTGGGCTTCACAGTGATGGATGACTGCGACAGCCAATCAGAGGTCATCACAGCGATCAGGTGACCCAGAATCAGGCGTTTTGGGTCCCGATAGTTAGTACGGAGCTCGAGCCTCAAAGTGTCACGTGGTCCCAACACAAATGGGAGGTACACAAACATGCGGCCCCCACGGAAAAAAGCCCAGTCTAGTATGGCTGCATATTTGTATTGTCAGTGTAAAGGGGTTAAAACGGTATTAAAGCCAAAAGCAAACATTTATTTTATTACAGCTTATCAATTCTTATATGTGATGGCTGCATTCATTTTATTTTTTAGTTTTTTTTTTTTTTTTCCTTCTATTTTCATCTGGTGGTCTGGCCAGTAAAGCCCCATACACACTTAGATTTTCTGCAGATTTTTGTCTTCAGATTTACGAAAACCATATAATAGGAGCTCAAACCTTAAGTGCCAGTTCACACAGGGGCAACTTGTCAGGCGACCTAGCCGCCTCCCGTTCTGTACAATGGAACCGTTCTAATAGGAGTGACGCAAGTCGCTCCGACTTAGAAAAAGGTTCCTGTACTACTTTGGGGGTGACTTGCATAGACTTCTACACAGAAGTCGTTTTGCAAGTCGCCGTGGCAGTCGTTTTGCAAGTCGCCTCGGTGAGGCGACCTGCAAGTCGTGCCGCCCCTGTGTGAACCGGGGCTTAGTGTTTCAATTTGTATGCCGTCAGGCAGGCCCTTGCACTACATGGTTTTGGTAAATCTGAAGACAAAAATCTGCAGAAAATCTAATAGTGTGTATGGGGCTGTTTTTCAAAAGGAGCTTTCTTCCAGGTGCATCAGTTACAGGGATGAGATGAATTATTCACTGGCACTGGCAGGGGTGCTTATAATGATCAGCTTTTATGTAAAACCTTTAATCCAAAAGGAACAAAACTGTTTGCTGTAAGTGCTTACAAAGTTTTAGCTGGAGTTTGGATTCAATTTGTTTAGTGTATCTAAATCTGCTAGTACACCTAATAATTCCTAATAACAAAAAGTGTAGCTGCTGACTTTTAATAAACACGCTCCTCTGTCCCACAGTCCAGTGATGTGACCGCACGGAGCCTCACTCCTCACCCCGGCGCTGTCATAGCAACTGTGGGCACCCGGCCGTGACAGCTTGCAGCTTCACAGCCACATGCGCAAGTTGTGCTGCGCTCTTCTAGTGGCCAGACAATCTTCTGGGACCTGTAAAGTGTCCCAGAAAATTGCAGAGAGGGAGGGGGGGAGAGGAGGAGTCGCTTAGGCGGCCAAGAGACACAAGCGGGAGAGGAGGACAGGAAGTCCCTCTAAAAAGAAAGTACCCCCCCCCCCCAAAAAAAAAAAAAATGACATGGCAAATGTGGCATGCAAGGGGGTGAGGAGTGCTTAAAGCGGAAATTCTACTTTTGGGTGGAACTCCGCTTTAAGATGCCAGTAATCCCGAAAGTGATGTCATGAGATTGCTTCCGGGTTACTAGATCCGAGACCCGAAGCATCGGCTTTGTTCGGGTCTTCAGCCAGCCTGCTTGTTGCTTGGGCCTCCCTGTGGGAAGATGAAAACCGGGCGAGCGGCAGAAGGTGGCAGGGGGTCTGCATCGGTTGTTATTACAATAAAGCTGACCGTCCGCTCTAAAGAACGGTACATCACCCCGGTAAAACCCCTTGAAGCAATATCGGGTATGTTTGTGACCGACACTTCCAAAAAAGTGAGTATCGGCTGCACTGATAATCGGTCAATCCCTACACCGCAATATAACATTTTAGGTTCAACACCGCTTTAAAAGACGAGTTCCAAGCATGGTATATTTTTACATAATTACATTGATCCAGCCTGGACTGTAACTACCGTATTTCCCCGAAAATAAGACCTACCTCAAAAATAAGACCTACCTCAAAAATAAGGATGGCTGCAATATAAGCCCTACCCTGAAAATAAGCCCTAGTTTAAAGTCCTTATAAAATCATGTAATCTACGTTGTAAAAGGATTATATAATGTCCAGCGTTTGTCTTTATGTAACATTATTGTAAAAAATACCTTATTTACAGCGTCGCTGGGCGCTCATGTGACCCGCCGGGGGACTCTCCTCCCGGCTGACGTCAGCGGCCCCTCCCTCTACAGTGCTCGGAGCAGGGCTGATGTCTGCGGGGATCTCAGCAACTCCCTCAGCAGTGCTCGGAGCAGGAAAGAAGAGCTCCAGCGGGTCATGCGAGTGTCCAGCGGTGCTGTAAATAAGGTATTTTCTACAATAATGTTACATAAAGACACACTGGACATTATATAATCCATTTACAGAGTGGATTAAATTATTTTACAAGGACTTTAACTAGGGTTTATTTTGGGGATTACAGAGATGCTGAATCCTGAGCTGACAGGGAGGGAGAGGGGGGGGGAGAAGACAGGGGACAAATAAGACATCCCCTGAAAATAAGCCCTAATGCATTTTTTGTAGCCAAAATTAATATAAGACCCAGTCGGTATATACCGTACCTGGCTGATGCCCCTGAAAGTTGTAATTCACTGTTGGAGACACTACTAACATAGCAAGGGCATTATTCAACTTTAGTCAGAGCTGTACAGTTTGTTTTTTATCTTCAGACACCCCTAAGCTGTATAGGCTTTTTTTTTTTTTGGAAAGGTGCGCTAACCCTTTAAAGAAAAAAAAAAAAAAAAAGTTCATATGGAGCATTGTGCGTTTATAGTTTTTTTTTCCCATAGAGATATTAATGTGTGTAATCTGTCACTGCACAAGGCCATAACAAGCAAATAGTGTAGAAGGGATCGCTCTGAACGCATTGGCCGCAGCGTACTTGTAACATTATCCTGATTCTGCTCAGCTATACATCAAGGAATGCGATGAGCGTGCAGAGATACAATGTATCCATTTCACATCCTAAAGTCTCTGAGGAATCCATGAGAGCTTCCGGTGAGCAAGGCCCTCCTATGCTAACATTATCAGGACTGCATAGCGGCAGATTACCTTACCACGCCGGGACCGCACCATCTCTAGGATTTCACACAACCCCCAATAAAATTAAATTATGCTGTGTCACATGCTATGTCATACAACCAAAACAACACCCTTTGTATCTGTGAAATACCACCACTGACACAAAGAAAAAAAAATTGTGTGTGAGCACTGGAAGTATTAGAATTAGGGATGCACCGAATGGGTTTTTTGGTGCCGAAACCGATACCGAAAATAAATCTTCCTTGATCCCGAAAACCGAAACCGAGACTGTTTTTAAAAATATTTTTATACAGGAGATGGTCAGAGACTGGGGACATGGTACAAGAGATCAATGCAGCCTCACCAGCGCCCGTCAGATGCGTGCAGCCAGCGCCCGTCAGATGCGTGCAGCCAGCGCCCCCATTGCAGCCAGTGAAGGGAGAGGAGAGCTGCCGCCTGTTTGATTACAGCGCCGGGAACATCACAGCTTTCATTTCAATAGCTGTGTGTTCCCCGCTGCGCGCCGTCACATACAGCCCCTCCCCCTTGTCCAGGCACTTTGATAGACAGATCACCCGTCCAATGGGTGGCGGCTCTCCTCTCTCCTACAATATAGGAAGCCCCCCTGATAGGCGGCACCAGGGGCAGAGGCGGAGCCCTGCCCCTTTCGGTATCGGCAAAAATTCTCTTTCGGCTTTTTGCCGAAAGGGCCATTTTCGGCCGATAGGTTTTCGGTGGCCGAAATTTCGGTGCATCCCTAATTAGAATCTCTGTATTTTTTTGGTGACAACCGATCCACCCCATTTCCTGTCACAGGAACTGAGATTCTCCCCAAATGGGGTCACAAAAATTTGATGGAAAAAAGTTTAAAGGGTTAGTTCGCCTTTGTCAAAAAAACCGCCTATGCACATGCCAACATCCCTGAAATCACTAGGAATAAAAGGTAATAACCCCCAAATATTTGATTGGACTTTCTAGGCAACTTGAGGAACCAAAAAGTATCATTGAATTAAAAAAATAGCGTTAATTGTCTGTAAGCAATCCTTTTTTCAGGGGTATTAAGAGTCTCACAACATTTAGGCTCCTTTCACGTTTGTGTGACTTTTCCTACGACTTGGGACTGCAAAGTCGCATGACAAGTCGTACCCCATGATTTCCAATGAGTACAGTTCATATCTGTGTGACTTCAAAAAGTAGTCCCTGCACTACTTTGGTCCGACTGATGCGACTTGAGGGCCATAGACCTTCAGATTACACAGGCATTGCTTCAAGTTGTGTGACTTTCAGGACGTACAAGTGTGAAAGGGGCCTTAGGTTCATATGATGAGCAAAGGATGTTTACAGCCATAAGAAAATAAAAACAAAGTTCGCTTCTGGCGCAGGATGGAGATAACATACAGGGCCCCATGTGACCCCCTGCAAAAGTTGAGTCCCCATTCAAAGGTCCCACCAGGGCGTGGACAAGTAAGCCAGGAATCGTAGTGGTGTCAAATGTGGAGTGTCACCGCCAACAATGCACTGCACGTTTGCCCTGCTGGGGGTGACACTCCACATTTGACACCACTAAGATTGCTGGCTTCCTTGTTTCTTACGGCTCTAAACAGCCTTTGCAATGTTTAGGTTCATACATGATGAGCAAAGGATGTTTATTGCCATAACAAACAAGGAAGCCAGGCATCTTAGTGGTGTCAAATGTGAGGTGTCACCCCCCAGGAATGCAAAAATGCACTGCACTTTTGCCCTGCTGGTGGTGACACTCTACATTTGACAGCACTAAGATTCCTGGCTTCCTTATCCAAGCCCTGGTGGGATCTTTGGCTGGGGGGACCCTTGCAGGGGTCACATGGGGCCCTATGGTTATCTATTGCGCAGCAGAAGCGAACACTGATCTTATATTGCTTACAGCTGTAAACATAATTTGCTCATCATATATAAACCTAAAATGTTGGTGACTCTCTCCAGCTAAACCCCTGAAGAAAGGATTGAATTCCTCCTGAAACGCGTTGGCATGAAAAGGCGATATTGTCACTCAAATTATGTACATCATGTTACTATTCAGCCGTTTTCCTATATGTGACCAATTTTGTCAGGACACTTTCTATTTTCTGTGTAATTAGCGCTATTTTTTATTCAGTTATACTTTTTTGTTCCCAAAGTAGCCTATAACGTCCCACCAAATATTTTGAGGTTATTACCTTGTTCATACACAGAAAAGGGGCGTTTTTAGATATAAAACTGTGCAGCTCTGACTAAAGTTGAACAACGCCCTTGCTATAGGTGTAGGCCATTTACGTACTTCATGAAGCCTGACTGGAATACTCCCAGGACTTTGCTAGGATGTTGCCAAGTGAGGCCTAGTCATCACCACTCACCTCCACCATCACAGGAGTGAGCTCCCAAACTCTGAGCTCAGACCTTCTGCATCAGGAGAGAGAGAAAGAACATGTGAGGGGGTTTGAATCAGAGAAAGGTCACTCCTGTAATGGTGGAGGTGGGCAGTGATGACTAGGACTCGCGTAGCAACGTCCTGGTAGTATTCCAGTCAGGCTTTGGAAGGTAGGTAAATGGCCTACACCTATAGCAAGGGCATTATTCAACTTTAGCCAGAGCTGCACGGTTGGTTTTTATCTACAGGACATTGCTAAGACGTTGCTGAGGCCTAGCCTACTGCTCACCTTCACCATCACCGGAGTGAGCTTTTTCTCTGATTCAAACCCCCTTCACACGCTCTCTCTATCCTCTGATGCAGTAGTTCTGAGCTCAGTGTTTCGGAGCTTAGTAAGCAAGGCCTCGCTTGGCAACATCTTAGCAATGCCCTGGGAGTACTCCAGTCAGGCTTCATGAGGTATGTAAATGGCCTACACCTATAGCAAGGGCATTATTCAACTTTAGTCAGAGCTCCACAGTTTGTTTTCATCTATAGACACTCCTTATCTGCATAGGCAGTTCTATTTTAGTAAAAGGTGAACTATGCCTTTAATTATTTCATACTGTACCCATTATGGATAAAAAAAAAAAGGCAATGTTCACAAATGCAAATGTTCCATGCACTCCCACGCTTACCTTAGTGGTGTCATCATGTGACCGCTGATACCGTTTCCAGCGGCAACCGTAGATCCCAGTCAGACATGACAGGCACAGCTGAGGCTCGTAGTACTGTAGCGGTTGGTGTTTTACCATACTCTCTCCAACGCTTCAGCAGGCCGCTTTCAAATCTCCATTAGGGCCCGTGATGCCTTCAAAGAAAGAGAGGTAGGCATGTAAGAAACAATATATTACTATATAGACATACATAATTCTATATACACACACACACACACACACTGTGTGCATCCAAACCCAAGAGCAAAAATGTTATATATTGCAGCTTACCAGTCCTTAACCTTAAGAGGGTAATTCCACTTTCATGGGGGAAAATTCTAGTAAATAAACAAAAAAAAAAAAAAACTGATTCCAAAAACAAAAAAATCAATCACAAAAAAATCAATCACAAAAAAATCAATCTACATAAACAGAATGTGCAAATCTCATAAACCAGTATACTATTCACAATAGAAAACATATCAAATGTTATACTGATAAAATGGACCATTTTAGGGGAAAAAAAGTCATTTTGAAGTTAATGGCAGCAACACATCTCAAAAAAGTTGGGACAGGGCCATGTTTACCACAATGTAGAATCCTAGTCTTAACACTACAACATGGTGCAATTCTGCCGCTATTGTAAAGCGACAGAATCACATGGCAATTGTGGCAAAAGCTTGTCACCAAAGAAGCAGGCGCTTCAATTGGGAGACAAACACGCATAGGGCAGCCTATTGAACGTGTTCTGCCGCTATTTCAAATCGGGGTCAGAATCGCAGCAATTCTGCAGGCAATTTTAAACTGCCTTTTGTGAACGGGGCCTAAACAGGAGTGCTGCTTGAACAGCATCCAGAAAGCTAGTATTTTATCCTGTAAGAGATCAGCTGGCAATATATTGCACTTCCTTGCTTTCTGGGCACCCGAAATCACAGAAGTGTATGCTGTATGGGTCAAACTGCCTGCTTGCTTTAATCCTAAAGTAATCCAATTATAATTGGGCTGCATGGGCAAAGTATTAAAAAAAAAAAAAAAATTGCTTAAAAAAAACGTATATTTACAATTTAGAAAAAAAAATTCTAAACAAGATAAAACATGCATTATATGATTATAAATTATTTATTATAGAAAAATTACTTTGCACTTTTTGAAAAGAACACGGGGATTTGCAAAACAGAAAAGAAACGCGCAAAAATCCTCCATTTCTAACAGAACAGCGAAACACTTACACGAATATTGGTCTGCGACACTTTGCAATTCTCCCCCACCGGTGTATGTGCATTCCGTGCCACCTCTACGACGGATTTAGCCGCTTAAACACGTTGATGTGTCATAAGTGGACCAAGTGCTCTGAAAACGTAAACGCCGCCCCTCCTCCGCGCTTAATAGCCGTTTCACCTTTTCACCTTCCCCACTTCATCAACCTTCCGTAAGCCGGTAAAATAATCATCTCGCGGCAAAAAAGCAACTGCTGGAGAGGAAATGAAAACACGCCGTGGGATTAATTTAGTTCTATTCAGCCAAAATCGCGCATTTTGGCTGACTCCATACAAAGGCTCTGAACTGCCGCCTCGTCTGGCACTTATCGCAATCCTGAAAAGCGCTTGTTCAACAACGGCAGGAGTTATATTTAAAACTAATTTCTGCAGCATATTTGCCCAAGCTTTATAAATACATCCCCTACCTGCAATTAACAATAATCAGTTTGTATAATTAACTTAACCCAATTATATAAAATCTCAAAAGCTTTACGGCCTTCATGCATACGGGATTTTTTTTTTTTTTTTTTGTACTGCCCTGTACGCTTTTGTTCCTAGCAGCTTAAAAAACACAGCAAAAGCTGCATTTTCCACATGCGTTTAGGCTCAAGTGTTTGAGCATTCATTGATTTAATTGGCCAGACTATTCATTTATTCTTGCTATTGGAATGAATGCTGAAGCGCTAAACCCATCTAGTGTTTAGGAGCATTTAAAGCACCTTCAGTGTTTTACCTGCCCAAAAGCTCCTCTACTGCATATGTGTGCATTGATATATAGGCTAAAAGAGGCGCATTTACAAAAAATTACCAGTAAAAGCAGCGTATTTACCTCCTTTTACAGGGCCTTAACATGTTTATTTTAAAAGTTCTGTCCTATATTTTTAAACATTAAGTCTAACTTTGCAAACAAAAAAAAACAACAAAAAAAAAAAAAAACCACATCAATGCAAATATTACATTTTTTTCAAATTAGATTATAATAAAATATTTTTAATGACACTTTTTTCGTAATTGAGCCTACAAAGCATTGCAACCATGATCAGTGTATTGTGGGTGCAGTGCCAGGCCCCTGCAGACTTTTTAGCTACTGGTCTGCATAGAGGTATAGATTTTCAGCTTCGGGATGGCAGATGGGACTTGTAGTTTATTCATTTACAGATCTTTGTGAATAAGAGCCCTTTCACACCGAGCCACCTAGGGCGTCAGTGGTAAAGCAGCACTATTTTTACCGGTGCTATTCGCCCGCTAGCGGAGCGGTTTTAACCCCCTGCTAGCAGCCAAAAAGGAGTTAAATCCGCCTGCAAAACGCAGCCGGAGCGGCGTTTTGCCGGCAGTATCGCAGCACTGCCCCATTGATTTCAATGGGGAGCGGCGGTGGAGGAGCGGTGAGTTCACCGCTCCAAAAGAAGCTGCTGGCAGGACATTTTCTGACACCCTGCCAGCGCATCCCTTGGGCTTTCACACTGGAGTGCATGGAGCAGCTGTTTTAGGGCGTTTTGCAGGCGCTATTTTTAACGATATAGCGCCTGCAAAACGCCCTCAGTGTGAAAGGGGTCTGAATGACGTGGCAGAGCTCCTCCATAGGTGCATCAATCTCAAATTTGACTATGCGGAAGAACCCCTGCACACTGTCAGGGGTGGGGGTCATTTTGGATGTGGTGGAGGGTTTGCTTGATACCATGTTATATTCTAGATAGGGTTTAAAAGATTTTTTTTTTTCTCTTTTTTAAAGATCAATATTTACCTAGGTGGATGCTGCATCGGTCCCCCAGTGATTGCTCAGTTCTCAGTGTTCCCTAAGCAGAGAGCTGCTGTCAGTCACCGCTGTCTGCTCTGCCACCCCCCACGCTCACTGGGCTGTGGAGGGGGCGGGAGCAGCCGGCTCAGGCTCTCAGCAGCTTGCTGAGAGGCTGATCCAGGTGCCAGTCCAGGAATGGGGGCGGATCCCAACTCCATTGTCGCCATCTTGCCCGAGCCTGGACCGGCTCTGTGACGTTAGCCGACAGCGGGCTTCAGCCCGTCTGGTGAAAACGGATCACAGGCGTACAAAATGATCTGCACACCCGAGACCCACAGGAGAAGTACAGCTAAACAAGCTGTGGCTGTACTTCTTCTTTAACCTTCTTAGCGGTATTCCCGAGAGTGGCTCGGGGTGAATTTTCCATACCAAGAGCGGTAACCCCAAGCCACACTCGGGGCTGAATCGCAGTATCCAGGGAAAGGTACTTACCTTGTCCCTAGGATCCTGCAAAGTCTCCCCGCTGTGTCTTCCGTCTGATGTTCTGTATGCCGGGCTCCGTTCCCTGCGAGCAGCGCGACGCACAGGGACGGATCCCGCCGGGAAATTCAAAAAGTGCAAAAAACAGAACACATACAGTACATTGTAATCTTACAGATTACGGTACATTACTTTATCAAATTATTTCACCTCCCTTTTTTCCCTACTGCTTTTTCCAGTGCCCTGCATGCAGTTTTACATTATATATACTGTTCTTTCTGCCTGGAAACTGGAGATTGTCCATAGCAACCAAAAAGTGTCCCTTTACCTCAAAAGCGTTTTAGACCAGCTAGAAAAACAGCGATAGTAAATTAGAACCACTTGCAGAATTGAGTGATGGTGAATCGTGGGGAAACTCGTCAGACACTGAAAGTGACGACAGCGACAATTCTGCGACTGAGCACATTTCAGTGTTTGAGTTAATTATTGAATACATTTTATCATATTTTTGATAACCATTTATAGTTTATGATTTTGGAGTTCAAACTTTCATACCCGAGATGCCTACTAGATTCTTGTTTGGACAAATATAAGTGAGTTATTACTAAGAATTACAGACCTACAATATAAAACGCCAAATGTCAATGCGAAACAACGTACCGCTTTCAGCATCAAAAATCTGACAAACATACCGCCAGGGAGGTGAATATGTAACATGATTTTAAAAAGGTGGAGTTAGCCTTTAAGGAGCTCATTCTAATCTGTCTGCTTTAGTGCCCTGTATTATAGATGTTATCACGAGTTGTGTTCAGGCAGGCTGGTCGTTCTAAATGGGCTGCCAATGCACCAAAGCGGACAGAAAAACGTACCTGTACTATTTTTCCCCAGACACCAGTGCACCACAAGACACAATGCTTGTACTGGTGTCATGGGGACAGAAGTTACAAAAAAATAAATAAATAAATTGCCCAATGAGGTCACACGAAAATTAAAAGCCTTACAAAAAAAATATTAATTTTCCCGTTATATTTGAAGACTGGAAAAAAAAAAGAAAAACTTAGCCATTACTTTATCAACTCTCTCGGCATCAGTAAGGAACATTCAGTCTAGAGGAGAGCCGAAACGTAAAAAGACTCAGACCATGGCTGGCCTAAAGATTTTGGAAAAGAGATTAAATAAAAAAATATATATTTTGTCTGGTGGACACCAAGTAGAAATGTTAAGTTCCTGATACAGTGCCTTGAAAAAGGATTCATACACCTTGAAAATTTTCCACATTTTGTCATGTTACAACCAAAAACAAAATGTATTTTATTGGGATTTTATGTGATAGAGCAGGGGTCCCCAAAATTTTGAAACAAAGGGCCAGTTTACCGTCCTTCAGACTTTAGGAGGGCCGGATTATGGCCAGTGGGGGTAGAAAATATCCCAGGTCCAGCATCAGTGAGAATAAATATGGCCTCAGGGTTGGTGTTCAGTAGGAGAAAGAGTAGTACTACTAACAGGGGAGGAATAATATCCCATCATTGGTATCAATGGAAGAAATAGTGACCCATTGTTGGTGTAAGGCCCCTTTCATACAGATGGATAGAATGGAGCTTTTAGCTGCGGATTTTCTACCGCAGCTAAAAGCACACAATCCTTTCCTATGGCCCCATTCACACACTGCATTTAGCTGCGAATTAAATGCATGCGGTTCTGTGCGGATAGAAAAAAAATAGAGTTGACTGCGTCCAGGAGCGATTTAGCGCAGCTATCCGCACATAACCGTAGGTAATCGCAGTGCACTGTGTCAGCTGCGGATAACAGCGCCGAGCTGCTCATCGGGAAAGGGAAAATGATTTTCCCTTTCCCGATGAGCGACAAGCACGGGGATCCGACTCGGATCCCCGCCAATGCCTGGCACTGTTTGGTATGAATCTTGAGGGGGAACTCCACGCCAATTTTAAATAAAAAAACGGCGTGGGTTCCCCCCCAGGAGCATACCAGGCCCTTAGGTCTGGTACAGATTTTAAGAGGAACCCCTACGCCGAAAAAACGGCGTGGGCCCCCCCCAAAATCCATACCAGACCCTTATCCGAGCACGCAGCCTGGCCGGTCAGGAAAGGGGGTGGGGACGGGCGAGCACCCCCCCCCTCCTGAGCCGTACCAGGCCGCATGCCCTCAACATGGGGGGGTGGGTGCTTTGGGGGAGAGGGCGCCCTGCGGCCCCCCACCCCAAAGCACCTTGTTCCCATGTTGACGAGGACAAGGGCCTCTTCCCTACAACCCTGGCCGTTGGTTGGCGGGGTCTGCGGGCTTATTGGAATACGGGAGCCCACTTTAATAAGGGGGCCCCCAGATCCCGGCCCCCCACCCTATGTGAATGAGTATGGGGTACATGGTACCCCTACCCATTCACCTGGGGGAAGAAGTGTCAATAAAAATACACACTACACAGGTTTTTAAAGTATTTTATTAGACAGCTCCAGGGGTCCTCTTCCGGCTTCGGGGGTCTTCTTCCTGCTTCAGGGGTCTCTCCGGTCCTTCTCCGCGCTCTCTTCTGCTGGGCTCCTCCGCTATCTTCGGCTCTTTTGCCAGTGGAGGAGCCCGGACTGCTGCCTTCTGCCTTCTTCCAATGTTGACACGACGGTCTCTCTGGCTGGACTGGTCTCTGAGCTCTCCGCTCTGACTTATATAGGCGGTGACCCCGCCCCCTTATGCCATCACAGTCCCTGGGCATGCTGGGAGTGTGATGTTTTAGGGGGCGTGATCAACATCACCCGGTGGCCACGCTCCCTAAAACGTCACACTCCCAGCATGCCCAGGGACTGTGACGGCATAAGGGGGCGGGGTCACCGCCTATATAAGTCAGAGCGGAGAGCTCAGAGACCATTCCAGCCGGAGAGACCGTCGTGTCAACATCGGAAGAAGAGAAGAGGGAAGAAGATGATCCAGAGGTCCAGGCCACCGCTAGCAAAACAGCGGGAGAAGATAGCGGTGGAGCCGGCAGAAGATCCGGACACCGGGAGAAGACGCCGGAGAGACCTCCCGAAGTCAGAAGAAGACCCCCGGAGCTGTCTAATAAAATACTTTAAAAACCTGTGTAGTGTTTTTTTTATTGACACTTCTTCCCCCAGGTGAATGGGTAGGGGTACGATGTACCCCATACTCATTCACAAAGGGTGGGGGGCCGGGATCTGGGGGCCCCCTTATTAAAGGGGGCTCCCGGATTCCGATAAGCCCCTCGCCCGCAGACCCCGACAACCAACGGCCAGGGTTGTCGGGAAGAGGCCCTTGTCCTCATCAACATGGGGACAAGGTGTTTTGGGGTGGGGGGGCCGCAGGGCGCCCCCTCCCCCAAAGCACCCAGCCCCCATGTTGAGGGCATACGGCCTGGTACGGCTCAGGAGGGGGGTGCTCGCCCGTCCCCACCCCCTTTCCTGACCTACCGGGCTGCGTGCTTGGATAAGGGTCTGGTATGGATTGTGGGGGGGACCCCACGCCGTTTTTTCGCCACAGGGGTTCCTCTTAAAATCCGTACCAGACCTAAGGGCCTGGTATGCCCCTGGGGGGGAACCCACGCCGGTCTTTTATTTAAAATTTGGCGTGGAGTTCCCCCTCAAGATTCATACCAAACAGTGCAAGTCGGTACCCTGTGGGGTTGCCATGGAGATGGCAAATCGCAGCTAATCGCACTGTGCAAATGCAGCTGATCGCAGTGCCTGGAGTCTAAATTTCACAGGAAAAAAAAACATGCTTTTAACTGTGGCAGAATAGCCATCCGTGTGAAAGGCGCCTTAGTGTGCGGAATAGTGCTTCATATCATTGGGAGTAATAGTGCCCCATGGGTCGGATAAAGGCTGGAAAAGGGCCACATCTGGCCCTCGGGCCACAGTTTGGAGACCCCTTGATAGAGCAACACAAAGTGGCACATAATTGTGAAGTGAAAGGAAAATGATTAATGGTTTTCAAAATATTTTACAAATAAAAGATATGAAAAGTGTGGCCCCTAACTAAAATCTAGTGGAACCAATTGGAGTTCAACTGTGTGTAATTTATTCTCAGTATAAATACAGCTGTTCTGTGAAGCCCTTAGAGGTTTTAGGGAACCTTAGTGAACAAACAGCATCATGAAGGCCAATAAACACACCAGACAGGTCAGGGATAAAAGTTGTGGAGAAGTTTAAAGCAGGGTTAGGCTATAGAAAAATATCCCAAGCTTTGAACATCTCATTGAGCTCTGTTCAATCCATCATCCGAAAATGAAGAGTACGGGAAAGAGAGAGTACGGGAAAGAGAGAGTACGGGAAAGAGAGAGTACGGGAAAGAGAGAGTACGGGAAAGAGAGAGTACGGGAAAGAGAGAGTACGGGAAAGAGAGAGTACGGGAAAGAGAGAGTACGGGAAAGAGAGAGTACGGGAAAGAGAGAGTACGGGAAAGAGAGAGTACGGGAAAGAGAGAGTACGGGAAAGAGAGAGTACGGGAAAGAGAGAGTACGGGAAAGAGAGAGTACGGGAAAGAGAGAGTACGGGAAAGAGAGAGTACGGGAAAGAGAGAGTACGGGAAAGAGAGAGTACGGGAAAGAGAGAGTACGGGAAAGAGAGAGTACGGGAAAGAGAGAGTACGGGAAAGAGAGAGTACGGGAAAGAGAGAGTACGGGAAAGAGAGAGTACGGGAAAGAGAGAGTACGGGAAAGAGAGTTGTTGAGAAGTTTAAAGCAGGGTTAGGCTATAGAAAAATATCCCAAGCTTTGAACATCTCATTGAGCTCTGTTCAATCCATCATCCGAAAATGAAGAGTACAGGAAAGAAGAGTACGGGAAAAAAAAAAAAAAAAAAAAAGTATGGAACAATTGCAAACCTACCAAGACATGGCCATCCACCTAAACTGACAGTCCAGGGCAGGAGAGCATTCATCAGAGAAGCAGCCAAGAGGTCCATGGTAACTCTGGAGGAGCTGCAGAGATCCACAGCTCAGGTGGGAGAATATGTCCACAGGACAACTATTAGTCGTGCACTTCACAAATCTGGTCTTTATGGAAAAGTGGCAACAAGAAAGTCATTGTTGAAAGAAAGCCATGAAATTGTGCGAGTTCATTTCCCGCATGTCAGTCCCGACTTTGGGGGCGATTTCAGAAACATCTGTGCAGGTTACTGCACAGATGTCAATAGAAAACCGCACCCCCAAATCGCCAAAAGTAGTACAGAAACTACTTTTGGGAATCGCTGCGGCGCCACACCGATTAGGACAGTGCAACTGTAGCCGATTTGGCATGCCAAATCGCATCAACGTGAGCCAGGGCTCGATCACATAAAATACATTTACGTTTCTGGTTGTAACATGACAAAAGGTGGAACATTTGAAGGGGTGTGAATACTTTTTCAAGGCACTTTATATGGATGACCAAAGGAAGCATTTACAAATCTTGATATGGAGTATAATCAAACACGCTATGACAAAGCGATTTCAAGCTTACAATAATAACTCAGTGGGCGAGTACTTAAAATACACCACACTCTGCCTTAAATGTATTAAAACAGGAATCCAGCCAATCTATATATAGCAGTACAGAAATACAATTTGTGGAAGGCTGCGAAGTTACAAAGATACATGTTCCAATATACCTGCAGAGAACATAATGCACATTCCCCAATGAAATCCAAGCACAGGAAGAAAGCCTTATATCATAGCGGACAGGAGATCTCTGGGGGGTGATCTATATTTATCATCATCTCTAGTCAGATATTTGTTTAGGGACTCCGGTGTAGTGCGATATATTTATCACTCCGCACCCTGTGCTGGGAGCGGCGTCTCTAGCAATACAACCAGATTTCCACTGCTGGATAGTTGCACAGTAATGCTCCCCTCAGGCCAAGCTGGCCAGATTTAGAGCTTCTTAATATACAGAATTCATATAGCGCCAATAGTTTGCGCTGCGCTTTACAACATGAGGGCAGACTTTACAGTTAGAATACAATTTAATACAGGAGGAATCAGAGGGCCCTGCTCTTTAGAGATTACAATCCAAGAGGGAGAGTCAAGTGATACAAGAAAGGTAGTAGCTGTGGGGGGAGAAGCTGATGGAGAAAATGTAGGTACAGTTGTTAGGTGTAGGCAGGATAGGCTAGGCAGAGATCGTCTAAAAGCAAAGTTGGAGATAAATCAGACAGATTGGGGTAGAGCGTTCCATAGAATGGGAGAGGCTCGGAAGAAGTCATTGAGCCAAGAATGGGAGGTGGTGACAAGGGAGTTAGAGAAAAGGAGTAGGTCTTGGGCGGAATGAAGAGGACGATTAGGTTGGTATTTTGAGACCAGATTAGAGATGTAGCTGGGGGCCAGGTTGTGGATGGCTTTGTAAGTTACTGTTAGTACCTTGAATTTGATTTGTTGGTTTAGTGGCAGCCAATGGAGGGGTTGGCAAAGAGGGGGAGCAGACGCTGAGCGGTTTGTAAGGTAGAGGAGTCTGGCAGCAGCGTTCATGATGGACTGAATTGGAGATAGCCTATTTAGAGGCAAGTCAATGAGGAGGGAGTTGCAGTAGTCAAGGCGAGAGATGTCCAAAGAGTGGATTAGGAGCTTTGTGGTGACATTGGTTAGGAAGGGGCGTATCTTGGAGATGTTGCAGAGGTTGAGGCGGCAAGCTTTGGACAGCGATTTTGTGGGGATGAAAAGATTGTTCCAAGTCCAGATTTACACCTAGGACCTTGGCATTGGGGGGGGGGGGGGGGGGTGGAGTCGATAGTTGACCAGTTGATTTTGACAGAGAAATCAGGGGAAGTGGCATGTGGGGGGGGGGGTCGAAAGAAATATCAGTTTTGGATAGGTTGAGTATGAGGAAGTGAAATCCAGTTTGATATATCTGTTAGTAAGTTGGCGTTGCGTGAGGAGACAGATGGAGGTGGAGGGTGGAGGGTGGAGAGGTAGATTTGGGTGTTGTCCACATAGATACTGAAAGCCATGGGAGGCAATCAACTGACCCAGGGAGAAGGTGTAGTTTCAGAAAAGGAGGTCCTAGAACAGAACCTTGATGAGTGAATGACATTATTGAATGTTACAGACCAATCAAATCCAACCTCTGTACGTTGACGGGTAATGGGATAGAAAATGAGATAAATGTCCACAATCAAAGGCGGCCAGTGCTGGAATTGTTCACAGATGGGAGTAGAAATCAATAGTCATCATTACTCCATACTGTGAGGTTGGCCGAGCTGCAACCTTTCATATCGTTCCAGGCCTTAAAGCTTTTAATCACCAGCTTTTTTCGAGATACTAACAACCCCCCCTCTACCTCTTCAGTGAGCTTTTAATCACTTAAAAACACAACAAAATGCTTTCTTTACCCATTATCCGCAAAGAATCTATTCAATACTATATACAAAAGGAAAACATAAAAAAAAAAAAAAAAACTGTTGGCTCTACATGCACTTTAACCCCTTCGCACCAAAAAGGTAAAACAAATCAAACAAGCCCCAGTTTTGCAACTTTGACATGTGTTAGGAAAACATATCAAAACAACTACTTTGTGCATCCAGGTGGATACCACCACATTTTTGTCAGGACAAATTGGGCTTTCATGTGATGGTAAATGGTAATGTATATCTCCTGATTTTATTATCTAAAGAACTGGCCTAAAATAGTAAAAAATAAATAAAATATATATATATATATACACACACACACATAATATATATACATACATACACACACACACACATATATATATATACACACACATATATATATATATATATATATATATATATATATATATATATATATATATATATATATATATATATATATATATATATATAAAATCCAACTGTATATTTCTTGCTACTACTATAACCTACCACCAAAGAACAACCCAAAAACAAATTCTCTTCTCTTTATAGCGATACCACATATGTGAATATTAGTTGTTTCTACCCATAGTATAGCCCAAAAACAAGAGTGAATATTGTTTTTTTTTTTTTTGTTTTTTTTTTTAATCCCATCTAAAAATGCACAGACACTGAAAAAAAAAAAAAAAAAATCCTGTCCAAAAAATCCTGAGCCTGGCCTTTGACCCCGAGCTTGACCCAAACACTAACCCTGGGGGTGGCCTAAATCAAACCTTGATCTAGGTACTTTTGTATTTTACTTTTATAAAATTTTTTTCCTACACACTTTTTTTTTCTATCTCTGCAAGCACAGAGTCATAAAATGTATCTCTCTTGTCCATTCACAAAGACAGAAAACAGGGGTGGGCTTCACAGTGACTGATCACTGATAGCCAATCAGAGGCTATCACAGCGATCTGGTTACGGGTCCCAATGATTAGGATGGGGCCCGGGACCCCGGGCTCTGTGCAGCCAATGGCTGCGAGTACTAATCAGTGTGTTCTGCTGAATACAATAGCTTAGGCTTGTTTCATGCCTGCAAGTGCGACCGAGCGTGCACGTGAACCCCTGCATTGCATGTAGGCCAGCCCATTCATTTCAATAGGCTGCACAAGAAATATGGAAGAGAATTCACAGACTTCCAAAAATAGGTTAGACTGAATCACACACACACAGACTTCTAGCTGCATGGAGGTGCCGTCTGCTAAAGGACAACGCATTTCTCTGAGTGTCAGGAAAGCACATGAATTTGCGTGCATTTCTGGTATGTACAGGTGTGCACCTAGCCTTAGAAGTGGTGGCTGCATTTGTTTTCTTTTTTGTTTTAGCTTTTTTGAACATTAGTTACAGGTATTTCTACAGCACCAACAATTTACACAGCACTTTACACATTCACAGCAGTCCCTGCCCTCAAGCAGCTTACAATCTAAGGCAGTGGTCCTCAAATCCTGTCCTCAGGACCCACCAACAGGCCAGATTTTAAGTATTACCTTGGGGAGATGCAGACTAGAATACTGCAATCACTGAGCAGCAAATGATATCACCTGTGATGTATTTCACTTATCCTGCAAACCTGGCCTGTTAGTGGGCCCTGAGGACAGGAGTTGAGAACCACTGATCTAAGGCAGGAGAAGGAATGTAAAGTCCTTTGTGACAGTAATAGGCAGTGACAGGTACTCTTTATGGAGGGATCGGGGGTCTAACAAGGCAAACAGAATATTGGCATGCATTAAAGGGGTTGTAAAGGTTGACGTTTTTTCACCTTAATGCATCCTATGCATTAAGGTGAAACAACATCCGACAATACCAGCCCCCCAATTTTACTTACCTGACCCCTCGAAAGTCCCACGCTCGCTCCAGACATCCTCTTCGCCGTTCAGCCTGGCCGTTGATTGGCTAGAGTGGATTGATTGAAAGCAGCGCAGCCATTGGCTCGCGCTGCTGTCAATCACATCCAATGACGCAGTGCGCCGGGGGTGGGGGGGGTGGGGGGCGGGGCCGAGTAATACAGTCAGCTGCTATAGCCGCCGGCTGTATCACGGGAGCGTGCCTGCAAGAACTTAACACCATGCGAGAGCACTCGCATGAAGGTGTTTAGTTCTTGCGGGGAGGAGCTGAGACAACAACCGAGGGACCCCAGAAGACCAGGTTCGGGGCCACTCTGTGCAAAACGAGCTGCACAGTGAAGGTAAGTATAACAACATGTTTGTTATTTTAAAAAAAAACCCCTTTACAACCCCTTTAAAAAGGGGATTAATTCCAGCAATAAAACGATAATTCTCCCGCTCTACAAGACTCTGGTCCGGCCGCACCTGGAGTATGCTGTCCAGTTCTGGGCACCAGTCCTCAGGAAGGATGTACTGGAAATGGAGAGAGTACAAAGAAGGGCAACAAAGCTAATAAAGGGTCTGGAGGATATTAGTTATGAGGAAAGATTGTGAGCACTGAACTTATTCTCTCTGGAAAAGATGCTTGAGAGGGGATATGATTTCAATATACAAATACCGTACTGGTGACCCCACAATAGGGATACAACTTTTTCACAGAAGGGAGTTTAACAAGACAGGTGGCCACTCATTAAAATTAGAAGAAAAAAGGTTTAACCTTAAACTACGTAGAGGGTTCTTTACTGTAAGAGCGGCAAGGATGTGGAATTCCCTTCCACAGGCAGTGGTCTCAGCGGGGGACATCGATAGTTTCAAGAAACTATTAGATAAGCACCTGAACGACCACAACATACAGAGATATACAATGTAATACTGACATATAATCACACACATACAGTCAGGTCCATAAATATTGGGACATCAACACAATTCTAATCTTTTGCTATCTCTCCGATGGATTTGTTTTGTTTTTTTTCAGCCTAATGATGGCTTGCTTCACTGATAGTGACAGCTCTTTGGATCTCATATTGAGAGATGACAGCAACAGATTCCAAATGCAAAAAGCACACTTGAAATTAACTCTGGACCTTTCATCTGCTCCTTGTAAATGGGATAATGAGGGAATAACACACACCGGGCCATGGAACAGCTGAGCAGCCAATTGTCCCATTACTTTTGGTCCCTTAAATAGTGGGAGGCACATATACAAACTGTTGTAATTCCTACACCGTTCACCTGATTTGGATGTAAATACCCTCAAATTAAAGCTGAAAGTCTGCAGTTAAAGCACAACTTGTTCGTTTAATTTCAAATCCATTGTGGAGTAAAGAGCCAAAAAGATTAGAATTGTGTCGATGTCACAATATTTATGGACCTGACGGTAGGTTGGACTTGTCTTTTTTCCACCTCACCTACTATGTAACTATGAAGACCTCAAACCCCTCCACTGCACTTAAAAAGATTCAAAAAGCCAAGTTTGGCTGTTTTGAACAATGTAAATTTTTTTTTTTTAATTTGGCGCCTTTAAGTCTTCTGTAAACCGGAAGTGATGTCATGACATTGCTTCCGGGTTACTAGATCCGAGACCCAATCAAAGCCGATTGCGGCTTTGTTTAGGTCTCCGGCCAGCCGGTGGGATGGGAGAGCCCAGGCGGAAGGTGGCGGTGGGGGGGGGGTGGGGGCTGGGTATCCCCTCCTGCTACTTGGGATAACAGTTGAGTGTCTTTTTAGTCGCATCGGTGGTTATCTCAAGAAAGCCAACCGGGGTTAAAATGTAAAATGTCTGCTGGGTGCATGTGAATTCATCACGTGCCGAATATTTAGCGGCGGCGGCGGGCCAGGTGCAGCCCACGAGCCATAGGTTGCCAACCCCTGGCCTAGGGTGACACCACTACGTCTTCATAGATAGTGTGGGGAGTGAGTGTTGTCCAGATAGATCATGAAGTGTGTTATTGGGAGGATCACCGGGTGAAAATAAAGGACACAAAAGCCTGAAAGAAAAGAAAAATGCAGCCACCACATCTAACCATTACCAAGCAGTATAGATTTGCATTCTTGGGTTCGGATCCACTAAGGTAAAACATAATGTGCTAAGTGACATGTAGAGCGTGAAGGCAAACAACTTGCCCCATCGCTCCCGGAGAACATTCATCATCTATCGGAGCGAAAATGAAATAAAGAAATGTCGGCTTTATAAATAGAACGTCCTTGAATTCTCCCAATTCTGCCAGCAAGAGAAAAACAGTACGGGACACCTCGGAGAAGAGAATGGATTATGCTGGCCAGTCATTTTATGAAGTCTACAGAACGCTGCGCCCGAAGGTCACCTCCCAGGGACAGAGAACGACCCACACACCAAGAAAACACGGAAAACACCAAGAAAACACGGAAAACACCAAGAAAACACGGCAAACACCAAGAAAACACCAAGAAAACACCAAGAAAACACGGCAAACACCAAGAAAACACGGCAAACACCAAGAAAACACGGCAAACACCAAGAAAACACGGCAAACACCAAGAAAACACGGCAAACACCAAGAAAACACCAAGAAAACACCAAGAAAACACGGCAAACACCAAGAAAACACCAAGAAAACACCAAGAAAACACCAAGAAAACACCAAGAAAACACCAAGAAAACACGGCAAACACCAAGAAAACACCAAGAAAACACGGCAAACACCAAGAAAACACGGCAAACACCGGTAAATGGAATGTTGGGGAGGTTTGTTTTTTTTTTTTTTTTTTTCTGATCTTCCAAAACAGAGTAGCACCAGTTGTAAGATTGCAGAACTTTTGCACAATTTCCTTTAGGGCTCATTCCCTCCAGAAGCTGCATTAGAATGCTGGCAGTGTTTGCCAACCTCAAGCATTTTTTTTTACTGACAAAACATTTTTTTTTTAAATTTACTGACAGAGCACATTTTCTATTACTGACAACCAGAAAAATTACAGAACTCCTATTAAAAAAGACAATCCACACTGAAACGGTATAAAACACAATGACAATACCACTAACAAGTCATTTGCACAATTTATACTTAAAGCGGAGGTCCACCCAAAAAAAAAAAAAAAAAAAATTATATTATATTTATAATTTTTTTTTTTTTTTAAGGGTGGACCTCCGCTTTAAGTATAAATTGTGCAAATGACTTGTTAGTGGTATTGTAGGAAGTGGCAGATTAAGACAATCTGCCTAGCAACAGCCATTTCTGGTTCTGGTGAGTAAAAAAATTTTCTTTTCCCGATATATATATATATATATAGATATATATATATATATATATATATATATCTATATATATATATATATATCTATATATATATATATATATATAAAAAAATAGTATATAAAAATGCTCCTAAAAATCGGGGGAAAAAAAAAAAAAAAAAAAGAAAAATGTTTTACTTACCTGAAATGGCTGTTGCTAGGCAGATCGTCCTAATCTGCCACTTCCTACTCTGCGGTGATCTTCATTCTTCTCCTCGCGTTGCCTTCTGGGGAATGGGGTGCGCTGTGTTCTGGGAACTGTGTGTGTCTCAGAACACAGCCGGTCATTAACAAAGCGCTGAGCGACTTGAGCCGCAGTCGAATGGTTCGAATGGTGGAGCCGCGACCCGATCCAATGGACGGATCGGCCTCGGGCGGCTGACATCGCGGGCACCCTGGTCAAGTGTGCTTATTAAAAGTCAGCAGCTACAGTTTTTGTAGCTGATGACCTTTAAAAAAAAAAAAAAATACAATTTCAGCTGGACCTCCTCTTTAAAGAGTCAGCACAGCACGATAAATTATCAGCCCCCTGATATTTACAGTTAAAAATCACATTACAAACTGTCCGTAAATTTACTGACGGCCGGCAACCCTGAATGGCGGTGAACAGATGCGCCGCACAGTTTACTGTTTTTCTGTGCCAACTTAAACGAAATATCATGAGGTCACATACACTCACCACCACTTTATTAGGTACACATTGTTTAATTGCTCAGTAACACAAACTACTAATCAGCCAATCACATGGCAGCAACTCAACGCATTTAGGCATCTAGATGTGGTTTAGACGACTTGCCAAAGTTCAAGAATGTGGAAGAAAAGTGGATTAAAGGGACTTTGAACGTGGCGTGGTTGTTGGTGCCAGATGGGCTGGTCTGAGTATTTCAAAGACTGCTGATCTACTGGGATTTTCACACACAACCATCTCTCGGGTTTACAGAGAATGGTGCAAAAAAGAGAAAATATCCAGTGAGCGGCAGTTGTGTGGAGAAAAATGTCTTGATGTCAGAGGAGAATTGGCAGACTGGTTTGAGTTAATAGAAAGGCAACAGTAACTGAAATAACCACTTGAGAGTTCAGAGATGGTATTCTGCATACCTTGGTTGTAACACATCGAACCTTGAAGCAGATGGGTTACAGCAGCAGAAGACCACACCGGGTGCCACTCCTGTCAGCTAAGAACAGGAAACTGAGGCTATAATTCGCACAGAATCACCAAAATTGGACAATAGAAGATTGGAAAAACGTTGCCTGGTCTGATGAGTCTTGATTTCAGCTGCAACATTCAGATGGTAGGGTCAGAATTTGGTGTAAACATGAAAGCATGGATCCATCCTGTCTTGTATCAATGGTTCAGACTGCTGGTGGTGTAATGGTGTGGGGGATATTTTCTTGGCACACTTTCATCCCCCTAAGTACCAATTGAGCATCGTTTAACCACTTCAATACCGGGCACTATCACCCCTTCCCGCCCGGGACAATTTTCAGCGCTGTCGCACTTTTAGTGACAATTGCGCGGTCATGCAACACTGTACCCAAACTAAATTTTTATCATTTTCTTCTCACAAATAGAGCTTTTTTTTTTTTGGTTGTATTTGATCACCACTGCGGTTTTTAATTTTTGCACTATAAACAAAAAGACAATTTTGAAAAAAATAGGTTAATTTACTTTTTGCTATAATATCCCCCAAAAAAAATTTTTGAAAAAAAAAAAACTGATGGGCACCAATAGGCAGCACTGATGGCACCGATAGGCGGCACTGATAGGTGGCACTGGATAGGCAGCACTGATGAGGATCTACTGACAAGCATTACTGAGTGGCACTTTGATGGGGCACCGACAGGCATTACTGAAGGACCACCGATTGGCACTTTTTTGGGCACTGATTGCCAGTTTTATTGGCACTGACAGGCATTTAATAAGTAAAAGCAAACAGGGTCGCTGATCCAGCGCTTAGAAGTAAATTAAACTAAGCAGCTGCTATAATCAAATATAACATTAAGGAGAAAGCAAAAATGTTCCAAAGTCATAGGTTCTTTTCAGCTTAAGTAGTGCTTAGCGCTGCTTAAGCTGGAAAGAACCTATTTCTTTGGAACTATTTTGCTTTCTCCTTACTGACAGGCGTTTATAGAGGACAGGCTGGCAGCTGATGGGCACTTTTTGATGGGGGCTGTGCTGATAATCAATATGCCGATTATCAGCACAGACAACCCCTCTGACAGGGAGAGCCACCGATCGTCTCTCCCTGTCAGCATGAACCAAGGAAAGCAGTTTATCGGCACTTCCTGGTTCACATGATGATCAGCTGTGATTGGTCACAGCTGATCACATGGTAAGAAGCCTCTGTCAGAGGCTCCATACCACGATCGGCGTTGCGTTGTGTCAGACTGATATACAGCATCACCGATCGCCACGCTGCACGCCGGCTCTGTTATCCTGATCACGTCATATGACGTCCGGTCAGGATAACACAACCACTTTGCCGCCATTTTGTTGTACGGCGGGTGGCAAATGATTAAACACCACGGTCAACCTGAGTATTGTTGCTGACCATGTCCATCCCTTTATGACTACAGTGTCCCCATCTTCTGATGGCTCCTTCGAGCAGGATAATGGACCATGTCACAAAGCTCCAATCATCTCACCACTGGACAATGAGGTCACTGTACTCCAATGGCCTCCACAGTCACCAGATCTCACTCCAATAGAGCACCTTTGGGTTGTGGTGGAACGGGAGATTCACATAATGGATGTGCAGCCGACAAATCTGCAGTAACTGTGTGATGTTATCATGTCACTATGGACCAAAATCTAAGGAATTTTTCCAACACCTTGATAAATCTATGTGATGAAGAATGAAGGTAGTGCTGAAGACAAAATGGGGTCCAACCCGGTACTAGTAAGGTGCACCTAATATAGTGGCCGGTGGGTGTATATTACAGTTTACCAATCCTTAGATGGTGGCTGCCTTCAATTTACTTTTAGGCTTTTTTTCTTTTCACCTGGCAGTGACAACGTGGCCAATAACATGTCCTGCCTTAGGTTGTCTCCGCTCTGGATGGAGGAGCACTGGAGGCACCTTTGGACTGCAGCATTGTCAGTCTGGGTGGAGGAGAGTTCTACTAGCAGATTTAGATGAACTTTACTAACAAATGAAAGAGTTAATTCATCCTTTACAGACAAAATGAAAAGGCGACCACCAGGCACCCTTTCCGTCCCCCTACTGTACTTACCTTCGAGATTCCCGAGGTGTCAGCACCCTCAGAGCCACTCTAGCCATCAATGTGAGGGCGCTAACCAATCAGAATCTATCTGGTCTGTCCTGGAAGCCCTGACAGAGAAGAGGGAGAAAAGCGGGAGTCTGAAATCCCTGGAGCGGCTTCAGAGGTGCCAACATCTTGAGAACACTGGAGGTCAGCAGACGGACTGGGGGATCTCCAGTGTTATTTCACCTTTACATTTTTCTTGTGTAAAAGGTGAACGAACCCTTTAAAAGTTGAACTCCAGCTCCCACAGCAACAGTATTTTTTCTTTGTCCCTTTTGGGATAAAGGCTTTACATAAATAAATGCCGATCATTGTAAGCACCCCTGTCAGTGGTCCCAACCGTTTAACTGCCACTTTTGCTGGACAGCTTGGTCTGTTAAACCACTTGCCGACCTCAATACGTGTATATATACGTTGCAGTTTGCAAATAGTTTACTGGGGTTAAGGTCATCTATCGGCCATAACCTCGGTATCATTCTTTGCGGCCAGCTTTCTCATGAAACCGCTCCAAGACGCTCAGGAGTCACTGGATTGTTTTGCAAAGCAGCGGTAGGGGACACCAACACCCCCCCCACCATCCCCGGCTTACTATTTCCACAGGTTCACGTGAGAAACAATCTGACGATGTGGCCGGCTGCTCCCATAGGCGATCAAAGAGTAGATGCTCTTTGATAGCCTCTATGGCAGGGGTCTTCAAACTATGGCCCTCCAGTTGTTCAGGAACTACAATTCCCATCATGCCTAGTCATTTCTGTGAATGTCAGAGTTTTACATTGCCTCATGGGATGTGTAGTTCCGCAACAGCTGGAGGGCCATAGTTTGAGGATCCCTGCTCTATGGCCTTGGAGGACCAGAGCAAAGCCATGACGTCACTTCTGATGCAGGCTGGAAGTAAAGCTTTGGTTTTTTTTTTTGTTTTTTTTTTTTTTTAAAGGAAAAAAAAAAAGTTTTTTTTTTTTTTTTTGCATAAACATTTTGAATATAGAGCGCAAATTACATGTATATGAGAGCGGGTACAGTGCAACATGTATATGTACAAAGCGAACAAGCACATAGTATAACAAAAGCCATCTAGTAATCTTGACATTCTGCTATAAGAAAGAATATTCTCATGGGGGAATGACAAAAAGAACAGTTGTATCAATCATAGCCCACATAGCTGGGATTTGTACCTAAAAGAACTATGCAGCAAATAGCTAATGAACACAGAAAATGTAGAGGACCCCCCTGTGATCAGGTCCAGCAGAGGATAGCGGGAGGAGGATATGGGAGGAGGAGCTGGTCATCTCAGTCAGCCCCTGATCCCACAACCCAACTCAAAATTAAGGGGGTGAAAAGGAAATTAGAAAAAAAAGGGGGGGGGATGAGTTGGAGAAAAGAAAAAAAAAAAGGAAAAAAAATAAATAAAAAAGGGGGGGGGGAGTTGATGAGAGAAAAAAAAACAAAAAAAAACGCACACGATAAAGAGAAACCCACTAGCTACCCCTCCCATCTATCCTTGTAACATGTCAAAAGGCAAATTTTTTTTTTTTTTAATAAATAAAAAGTTCCACTCCTATCAAATAAGGCCATTATTCCACACACACTTCTCAATTGCCCTCCTGTACCAATTCCTGATATAATTGTGATTTTCAAAACACTGTCCAGACCTCCCCATGTAGTTGGATATTTTGTCAAGTGTCGTTTACATCAGCCCCTCCAGATCTTTTGCTTTTAACCACATCCTGCCCGGCCTATAGCAGAATGATGGCCGCAGGGGGATCAGTTATCCTGAATGGGCATCATATGACGTCCAGCAGGATAAGCCGCTCGCGTGCGCCCCCGGGGATGCGCAGAGTGGTGATCGGTGGTGCGGTGTGTCGCTCAGACACCACATCTCCGATCTTGGTATAAAGCCTCTGACTTAGGCCCTTTACCACGTGATCAGCTGTGACCAATCACAGCGGTAAACAGGAAGTGCCAGTAATTGGCTTTCCTCAGTTCATGCTGACAAGGCGCACACAGAGGAGAGCTGATCAGTGGCTCTCCTGACTGGAGGAGGGGGGGGGGGGTTTATCATCAGTGCAGCCTCCATCAGAGGTGCCCACCATAGAAACCTGTCAGTGCCCATCACAGATGCCTGTCAGTGCCACCTACCAGTGCCTCATCAGTGAAGGAGAAAACATACTTATTTACAAAATAACATAGGAAGCAAACCTAGCAACAAAAAAAAAATTCAGTCTTTAATGTGTAGCAAAAACAAAAACAAAAAAAAACCCCAGTGGTGATCAAATACCACCAAAAGAAAGCTCTATTTGTAGGAACAAAATAACAAATATGAGTACAGTGTAGCGTAACCACGCAATTGTCAAAGTGTGACAGCGCTGAAAGCTGAAAATTGGCCTGGGTAGGACTAGGTAGGGGGTAAAAGTGCCCTGTATTGAAGTGGTTAGAAGTAAAGAAGAGATTTGGGGTTTGTCCCCAGATCTCTCCATAAAGAGGAGCGGTCATCCTTATTTCTATTACAAGGGATTCAGATCTGAACCTTTTTTTTCTGTTTTACAACACTCATAGGGGGGAAATTTACTAAAACTGGTGGAACTGTGCATAGTAACCAATCAGCTTCTAACTTCGTCTTGTTCAATAAAACCTGGAAGCTGATTGGTTACTATGCACAGATGCACCAGTTTTCATAAAACTCCCCCATTATCTCCACCACCATGCATAGCGTATTAAACTTTTCTATATTTTTTTTCAAGATACAATCTGTTTCAACCCCACTGATGCAGAATTTACTGAGTTTTAAATAAAGGGTTTTCAATATGAATACATTTGAAGCCTCTTATTAGAATCTGTTTGTTCCCGAGTGTATTTATAGAACAAATATGAATGCCGTTCTGTAGCCATCTTCTTTTTCCCCTTGGATGGGCGCGCTCATTTACATACAAATGACTTCCAATTATGTGGCTGGGTCACGCAGATCTCTGCAAGTTTTAAATCCCAAACAGGCACTGAAGTGTGGAGAACATCTGTCTTTGTGTAAACTTAGCTGAAAGATGAACTGTCTGTGCTGCCCACAGCAACCAAGTTCACCCTCTTATCTCATGTGAAACTCCAGGAATTTTTTTTATTTTTATTTATAATTTTTAGCGCCTGTGTTAGAGAAAAAAAAAAAAAAAAGCTTGTGGTGATTGTAACCATATCTGTGAACTTATAAACAAATGTGCAGCGCTGTCGCTTTATATACGACAAAGCAATATCAACTTAAAAGTACAATTGTGCATAACACTGTAAATGAAATTAGTTATAATACCAGCTGACGTGTTTTGGGGGAGGGACATGCCCCCTTGGTCAGAGTAGTGTTTTTTTTCTGAAGAAGGGGGCATGTCCCCCGAAACATGTTAGCTGGTAAGATGATATTCTTATGAACCAGAAGAGTTGCATCGTCTGTAGGACCCTTCAGTTGCTTGGTTTACATACAATGCTGTTACAACATTAGCTTTTCTATGTACTCTTTATCTTTTAGTAAAGCGCAGTTGATAACGCACTATGCAATTGCGTCCTTTGTTTGTACAATGTTGGCATGCCTTGGTGCTGTGACGAGCTAACTCCCATGTACATATTTCCACTTTAAACTACAGAAAGCAGGATTTATTTTATTTTTTTTATCACCTACATTCAAGTGCTTTAGGTATAGTTTAACCACTTCGTGCAAAATCACGAACCTGTACGTCATTTTGTTGAAGTGGATGTACTAAGGCAATGCCTGCAGCGGTACTGTATTTCTTTTTTAGAGCCAACAGTCGGCTTTCTTGTGATAACCGATGTGGCCAAGCAGCCAATCAGCTGTTAGTACAAGTTCCGCCCGGATCTCCCATCCCACCGGGAGGCCCGAGTGACCAGCCAGCACGTCCCCTGGCTGGCCAGAGTCCTGAACAAAGCCGGAGTCTCCGATGTAGTATCCTGGAAACAATGTCACAATTTACATTCCTTGTGACAGCAATAAAAGTGATCAGGAAAAAATGTTTTAAAAGGGATGGAGAAAAAAAAAAAAAAAAAAAATCAAGTTACGTACCGGTAACATCTTTTCCAGGAGTCTTTCAGGACAGCCACCTCTGAGGGACCTCTGCTGCTCCCTTCACAGGAAACACTGCTTTAGCTTCAAGATTTAAGCCCTTCCTGCCCCACTGGACCCGCAGTCTTCCAAAAGTACCTCCGGCCAGCTGGGGAGACGAGAACACGTCACACAAAAAAACTTTAATCCTCCTGACTGTTCCCCTGCCAGGGACTTCTTACTGCAAACACTTTTTGGGTGGGTATCAGTGCTATCCTGAAAGACTCCTGAAAAAAACGTTACCGGTACGCAACATACATTTTCCCTAATCGTCTTTCAGGACAGCCACCTTTGAGAGGATAAACGAGCACTCCACCTTAGGGTGGGACGACTGCTTGCAGGTCCCTTTTTCCCCAAAGGCCTGATCCTTAGCGGATAACGGGTCCAACCTGTAGTGTTGGACAAAAGGTGCTACAACCTTTTAACATCCAACTTATGAAAAATTACGTTCCTGTTCACCCACAGGATTCGAACAGAAAGTTGGCAAAAACATTTCTTGGCCTCTGTGAAACTTCGAGGCCACCCTCGGCAAAAAAGCTGTGAGGGTCTTAAAATTCACCTGGTGCGGAAATATTTGTAGAAAAGGCCCCCCCCCCATTGAAAGAGCCCTCTGCGCACCAGCTGTTAAAACGTCTATGCGCCTTCCGGTAGATGGAGTGGGTTTTCTCCTTCCTGCTACTTGGCAGAGCCACTGACCGATCTGAGAAGTCCTTGCCTTTTAGCCATTCTTCCTTGGAAGCCACACAGCGAGATTCCATCGCTCTACCTGGGGACTGCAGAGTGGACCCTGAGAAGAAGGTCCTCCCAGATTGGCAGACACCAGGGAGGTTCCACGACAGAGAACCATGGCCTCCTGGGCCAATGGAGAATAAGAGACCCAACCTCGGTTTGAAGACAAATAGAAGCAGCTCGTCCAGATAGGCGATTGAAATGCCCGAGTCGCAATGCCATGACCTTGGTAAAATTGCTGGGGGGAAAGGGTAGAACAACGGAAAGGGCCTGAAACTGAAGGAATGTGCCTTCCCTGGTTCCACTGCCAGCCCGAGAAACTTGACAGCTCTCCACGATGGGAATGTACAGATAAGTGTCCCTCAGGTCTATGAATGCCATTAAAGAGTTTGGGGGGGGCCTTACCGAGAAGACTGAGTCCATACAGAGCCTTCTGTAAGTTAATCTGTTCCCCCAGGCCCTGGTACCTCTGGTCATGGAGTGATAGCGGCTTCTCCTCCTGTATTACCAGGGTGGTATGGATGGCTCCCAATAGATCCTCCACCTCCTCTGGGGAAAGCTTGTAGCGAGAGATTGAGTACTCACCATCCAACCCCTCTCCCTCCGACTCCACCTGGGAGCCTAAATGAGGGCCAACTGGCTCCTCCTCCGCTACCTCCCCTTGAAAAGAAGGGTTTCTTCTCCGAGTCTTGCCATGCTTTGATGACTTCCACCCAAACTTCATGGAATGGGAACACCCTTTTAAAACAAACATGCTGATGTGGCATTGGCAATTAGGCATCCACTTATTTTCTGGAAATTCTGCCATTTACCATTTAAGCTTCAAGCAGGTGATACCAAGTTTGGGATCTGAAGTCATGGTTTGAGTGCTGCTAATCCGCCAAAAAATGATTAGAGACCGCTTCTCGTTGTGGGAGGAAGGCCCCCAATCTTCACCCACTGTGGTATCTTGCATTGAATTAAAGCCAAGACATCAGTCAAAGCTTACACATTCATGCCATGACTCCACTGGTCAGTGAACATGGAGGAGTGGTTAGCTATGGAGATGAAGGGGGCAGCAGGTGACTTTTCACAAAAAAGTCAAAATTTGCATATTAGTATATGTTCAGTCTGCAACTTTTTCAGAAAAGAGACGACCATAGGAAACAGCTGATGGAGCAGATTGTGAAGATACCAATATGTTTACATGCTTGTGTGGAGATGAGAAGGTTTACTTTAAAGAACCTAAGAACAGACAACAGAATAAATCCATTACAGCGATAACATCGGCCTTTTAAATTACAAATCCGAGATCCAAAACCCCTGACAGTCAATCACGTGGCTACCCCACATTACGAAGATCTAAAAAAAAAAAAAAAAAAAAAAAAAAAACAAACACACACACAACACAAACCAGCAGCTAAGGCACAATTAGCAGCAAATTAACTCATCAATAAATCTATGGCGCTGCGCCTCTCGGGGGTCCATTAGGATGGAAGACGTAGAGGTTGTACTAGTAAATAAGGGTAATGCATTTCCTGTTCGATCATATCAATACTCCAGACAACAATCGGCCTGAATTAGCTGAGAGAACTACAACGTGGTCCTGGTGAGGACATAGAACTGGTAAATGATGATGGATGCGTTATTTAACTGGACGTTGTACTGAGAATAATATGGGGGCCACCACTCGGAAATTCCAAAAGAGCTAAATGCTCACTGCATCCTTGGCATGCCCATTCAGGGAACAGTGTCCGGTTATGCTGAGAGACCATTCACCCATCGGTACTCACCATCCCCACTCTCCCATTCTATACCTCTGTTGGACCTCTCAGAAATAAGGCCGGCCATACACTGTTTAAATCTCGGCCGGTTCAGCAGGAACCAGCCGAGATTTGAACCGTTAATGGGCAGGCTGAATGTACTAAGGTGAAAAAAAAAAAAAAAAAAAAAAAAAAAGGATCAGCTTAGGTACAACCAGCCTGCTGGATTCTCTTTCAATCACAAGTGGCTCCTATACCTATTAGCGATAAACACCATCTTCTCCCAGCGAAGACGGCTTCACCCACCTCGAGAAGGCAATGGCCCGGAGAGAGGGATTCCCGCATCAACACGGTTTGTGAAACTCGTTCCTGCAATCCAAGGTTACAGGAAAGAAATTTGCTCCATGTATGGCCGACCTAACTGGTAGTTCTGGGTATGGAGGAGCGTGTCACCTTCTCAGCTTCCTCCCAGGATCCAGTGCACTGGCCTGAATGCCAATGGCCAAGGAGAGTTGAGGTACTGTCTAAGGCAGTGTTTCTCAACTCCAGTCCTCAAGGCGCCCCAACTGGTCATGTTTTCAGGATTTCCCTCAGATGAAATGGCTGTGGTAATTACTAAGGTGTTGAAACTGATCAAATCACCTGTGAAAAATAATGGAGAGCCTGAAAACATGACCTGTTGGGGGCGCCTTGAGGACTGGAGTTGAGAAACCCTGGTCTAAGGCACCATTTGCACCATCATTCGTGACATAGGACATCGCATTGATTTTTTTCTGTTTTGCGTAACACGCAATGCAAGTCGCGCCAAAAGTAGTGCAGGAACATTTTTCTAAGACGGAGACACACCTATTAGAACGGTTCTATTGCCGCTCATGGGGCGCGACTTGTCATGCGACTTTGAACTCAAGCCGCATGAGAAGTCGCAGAAGTGTGAACCAGGGCTTACAAGTAAAGATTTTTTGGTTTTAATTAAAATGTGTTCCTAGAACATCCCCCCACCATAACTAGTATTTTTCTCACCTATTAAAAAGCTGAACTCCTGGTATAAAAGATATTTTTCTCTCTCTCTCTATAAAATATATGTGTGTGTGTGTATGTGTATGTGTATGTATGTGTGTATGTGTATATGTATGTATATATGTATGTATATATGTGTATATGTATGTATATATGTGTATATGTATGTATATATGTGTGTATATGTATGTATATGTATATGTATATATATATATATATACACACACACACACACATATAATAAATATATATATATATATATATATATATATATATATATATATATATATATACACACACACACACATACATATATATTTTACACACACACATATATACACCTTGGACTGTCTACTTTCCAAAGGGGGTCATTTGGGAGTGAACCATCATTTGCAAAATTTAATAGAAAATAAGTCTCCCTCCCCTTCATTTATTAAGCAAAAAATATAAACCCCAGTGGCGATCAAGTACTACCAAAAGAAAGCTATTTGTGTGAACAAAAAAAAAAAAAGTTGGACTGTTAAATGTTGGCATAAGGCACCCCTCTTTGAGGTCACAAGTCCTGTGGCATTGCTGGGACTTCTAGTTCCTCGGCTGCACTAACCATCCTTAGCACCCCCTGCAGGCCCCGCACATCAATAACATTAAATATGAAGGAGTGAACTGTGCGCCCAGCGTGGGGTGGTATTTAGACAGCTGGGGACCACAAGATGCGTTTGAAAAATGTCAAGGACAATCGTTATCAGCAGAAGGCCGGAACCCAGACATTCGTCCGTGTGAAATGCCAGCAATTAGCAATTAGGAGGAAAAAAAAAAAAAAAATCCAACAGAAGATATTGGCTGCCTCTGGAATGTGCAGGTTACATCCAGATCTGCCATCCACACTTTATAAAATTCAATGGAAACCTCCTACAATCCAAAGCTGGACCGTGAAGGACGAATGTACCCCCCAAAATGTAGGTTTAGATGAGCAGCAGCAGCGCCTGTGCTGAAGGTTACAAGTCCTTTCCAACTTACAGTCAGAACACTGAATGGTGACACCACCTCACCGCTCCTTCTAACCCCATAACTGGCAGAAAAGCGCGTCACAAGTGTGTGCAAAGCAGCGCATTCGCTTGGATGGGTGCGACATGCTTGCCCCGCCTCCCAAGTACAGCATGTCGGATAATTTATGCACGTGGACAATGCTGGCAGCTTAGGGAGGGCGGGGCTTAGAGGGTGCTAAAAACCTGGCTCCTGGTTTGATCTGAGGAGATCAGAGATCTGGGGTCTAATAGTTACATAGCAGGTGAGGTTGAAAAAAGACACAAGTCCATCAAGTCCAACTTATGTGTGTGATTATATGTCAGTATTACATTGTATATCCCTGTATGTTGTGGTCATTCAGGTGATTATCTAATAATTTCTTAAAACTATCAATGCTCCCCACTGAGACCACCGCCTGTGGAAGGGAATTCCACATCCTTGACGCTCTTACAGTAAAGAACCCTCTACGTAGTTTAAGGTTAAACCTCTTTTCTTCTAATTGTAATGAGTGGCCACGAGTCTTGTTAAACTCTTCTGCAAAAAAGTTTTATCCCTATTATGGGGTCACCAGTACAGTATTTGTAAATTGAAATCATATCCCCTCTCAAGCGTCTCTTCTCCAGAGAGAATAAGTTCAGTGCTCGCAACCTTTCCTCATAACTAATATCCTCCAGACCCTTTATTAGCTTTGTTGTCCTTCTTTGTACTCGCTCCATTTCCAGTACATCCTTCCTGAGGACTGGTGCCCAGAACTGGACAGCATACTCCAGGTGCGGCCGGACCAGAGTCTTGTAGAGTGGGAGAATTATCGTTTTATCTCTGGAGTTGATCCCCCTTTTAATGCCAATATTCTGTTTGCTTTGTTAGCAGCAGCTTGGCATTGCTGAGCCTATCATCTCCTACCCTGTTTCCTCGAAAATAAGACCTAGCGTGATTGTCAGTGATGGCTGCAATATAAGCCCTACCCCCCCCCAAATAAGCCCCAGTTAAAGTCCTTGTAGGTCTTATTTTCAGGGTAGGGCTTATATTGCAGCCATCACCGACAATCACGCTAGGTCTTATTTTCGGGGAAACAGGGAAGGACCTCCAGGTAATTTTCCATCCTAGATTCCCCCAGAGGTTCTCCCCCCAGTGTATAGATTGCATTCATATTTTTGCCCCCCAAATGCGTTATTTTACATTTTTCTACATTGAACCTCATTTGCCATGTAGTCGCCCACCCCATTAATTTGTTCAGGTCTTTTTGTAAGGTTTCCACATCCTGCGGAGAAGTTATTACCCTGCTTAGCTTAGTATTGTCCTCAAATACAGAGATTGAACTGTTTATCCCATCCTCCAGGTGACTAAATTAAATAGGATTGGTCCCAGCACAGAACCCTGGGGGACCCCACTACCCACCCCTGACCATTCTGAGTACTCCCCATTTATCACCACCCTCTGAACACGCCCTTGTAGCCAGTTTTCAATCCAATAGACCCCAAATCTCATTGAAGAGATAGTGTAAAAAATTAAAATAAAATGTAAAAGTTACGCCTTTGCGCACGAGCCCCCCAAGGGAAGTGTGTGTTCCAGTGTATTTAGGCGCTTTCCAATGCATTTGGGGGGGGGGGGGGGCACACTTTTTTTTTTGGATCAATTTCCTGTTCAAAAGTGATGACATGTGCGATTCAGATGCGTTCCCATAGAAGGCAATAGCTGGGAATTTATTTTAATGCAGTAACAAAGATATGACAGAAAATGTAATAAAAAGCGCACATCAAAAAACAGTGAACGGGCTCAGGCGAGACGCACTGTACATTCCCTTCAACCGCTCCGCCTGTGCAGAGGTCAGCAATGCACACAAGGATCATCTGCAGCTTAAGAGATTAAGAGGACAACCCGTCCCGGAGAGCGGCGGCATGTCTGCCCATCCGACTACCCACGTCACTGGAGGAGACGGAGGAGCCGCTGCCAACACCCAACACTGCTAGAAATAAATCAAAGGTAAAGATGACGTCTTCCCTCCTGTACAGAGTTTGCTTCCTCTGCACTCCACACTGTGAGCTTCTCATAATGTGTTATAGAAGCTGCACCAAGTCATAGAGCCTGCCTCGTTTTCTGGCTGGAGGACAGCCGGCATCATCTAGCACTTTCCTCCCCAGCCTGACTGTCCCCCGCCCCTCTCATTCATGGAGGCTCACCATCACAAGCGGACGTTACCTGGGCAGAGTCCGTAGGGAAAGGCAGCCTGCTTAAGAACGCCCACTCTTACAGACCGACATCCACCCATCAATTGTGATCTATGCGTAACCCCCTCCTAAGGTGTAGCCCACTGCTTGCATCAGGGCTGGGGGGGGGGGGGGGAGGGTTCTTGAGAGGGGTACAGAGGGTGCTGTGAGGTCTTCAGGAAGCATCCTGCCAGGCACCCTTCCCACATCAGCCAGGATCTGCCCACATGGCATAGAGCAGAGATATGCAATTTACCTCCAGCTGTTGCAGAAATACAAGTCCCATGAGGCATAGCAAGATTCGGACAACCACAAGCATGACAACCACAAGCATGACCCCCAGAGGCAGAGGCATGATGGGACTTGTAGTTTTGCAACAGCTGGAGGTCCGCTAATTGCTTATCCTTGACATAGAGAATCGCAGAGACTCCGTAGTGGGGGGTCATTGGGTATAAAACCAGCCATAGTCTCCTCGGATTGCATAGAAAATCGCAGAGACTCAGTAATGGGGTCATTGGGTGTAAAAACAGCCATGATCGGCCCAGATTGCACAGAACAGTGGTTCTCAACCCTGTCCTCAAGTAACCCCAAACAGGCCATGTTTGCAGGTTTTCCTTTATCTTGCACAGGTGCTTTAAATCAGAGTCAATGGCTTGGTATTTTGGACAGCTATTTTATCTAAGAGAAATTCCCAAAACGTGGCCTGATGGGTGTACTCAAGGACAGGGTTGAGAACCACTGGCATAGAGAATCGCAGAGACCCAGTGATGGGGTCATTGGGTGTAAAACCAGCCACGATCTGCCCACATTGCATAGAGAATTGCAGAGACCCAGTGATGGGGTCATTCGGTGTAAAGCCTGATTCACATCTATGCATTTTTAGTGCTTTTTTTGCATTTGAAGATTTGCACTACAGAACGTGTTTCATAGGAAACCATGTTAAATGGACTGTAGTGCAAATCTGCAAAATTCAAAAAGCACTAAAAATGCATAGGTGTGAATCAGGCCTGAAACAAGATGCGTTAAAACCAGAGAGATGAAATTGTGAAATAAAAGAAGCATGTTGACCGCTCTCTAATGCTTCGATCACTGATAACAGCAAGCATGACATGTAATGAACTGGTGCAGATCCTATAAAACTGCTTGTCAAGCTATAATATGCTACAGAAAAATGGCAAAAATCGATCGCACACAGGACGCCGACTCGCTGTGACTGGAACTAAAACTAGGTAAGATGGTTTCAGCTCTGCTCCCTACCTGCAGGAGAGGTCGTCTCTCAGAAGCGTTTCGCCCCCTACTGGGCTTAATTGTTGAGGCCTTACTGATTAAGCCTACTAGGGGCGAAATGCGTTTTGTTCACAGGCAAGTCTGTCTTGTGTGCGATCAGTTGCCATTTTTCTGTAGCAGATTTAACTTCTGCATTAAAGGATAGCTCTAGCCCCAACAAAAAATACAGGGCCCCAATAACACTTATGCGTTGTGGCAACACGCACTGCTATAAACGCAGAGCTTGAAAAATCCCAGGGCGCCATAGAAATTGCATCCTGGTGCTGGGCTTTTGTCGGCCATCCACATCTGCCTCCCACTTTTCGAACGAGTTATAGCCGAAAGATGGCCAGTTCGGGGAGGGAATCTATTAACGTCCACCCAAAACCCCGCACCCGGGGGTGCGCACCGGGCACACTGATCGCTGTGTCCTTCAGACACAGCTGATCACAGATCGAGGTAAAGGGCCAAATCACAGTGGGCCTTTCCCATGTTATCAGCTGTGTCCAAACACAGATCA
Source organism: Aquarana catesbeiana (assembly GCF_042186555.1). NCBI lineage: Eukaryota > Metazoa > Chordata > Amphibia > Anura > Ranidae > Aquarana > Aquarana catesbeiana. The sequence continues at coordinate 52,971,069 of NC_133325.1, forward strand.
CATAGAAACGAAAGACGGTCATCGGCATTTCCTATCCTCAGGGCTGTCATAACGTGAGGAAAAGAAAGCAGATAACTGGCTATCCTGTGACGGGACATATACACTGACCATCAGTGGCCGCCCCGATCCTCAGTGGCCGCCCCGATCCTCAGTGGCCGCCCCGATCCTCAGTGGCCGCCCCGATCATCAGTGGCCGCCCCATCGGTGCCGCCCCGATCCTCAGTGGCCGCCCCATCGGTGCCGCCCCGATCCTCAGTGGCCGCCCCATCGGTGCCGCCCCGATCCTCAGTGGCCGCCCCGATCCTCAGTGGGCGCCCCATCGGTGCCGCCCCGATCCTCAGTGGCCGCCCCATCGGTGCCGCCCCGATCCTCAGTGGCCGCCCCGATCCTCAGTGGGCGCCCCATCGGTGCCGCCCCGATCCTCAGTGGCCGCCCCATCGGTGCCGCCCCGATCCTCAGTGGCCGCCCCGATCCTCAGTGGCCGCCCCATCAGTGCCGCCCCGATCCTCAGTGGCCGCCCCATCAGTGCCGCCCCGATCCTCAGTGGCCGCCCCATCAGTGCCGCCCCGGTCATCAAGTGGCCGCCCCATCAGTGCCCTGATCATCAAGTGGCTGCCCCATCAATTCTCCTGATCAGTGGCCGCCCCATCAATTCCCATGATCATCAGTGGCCGCCCCATCAGTGCCCTGATCATCAGTGGCCGCCCCATCAGTGCCCTGATCATCAGTGGCCGCCCCATCAGTGCCCTGATCATCAGTGGCCGCCCCATCAGTGCCCTGATCATCAGTGGCCGCCTCATTAATTCCCATGATCATCAGTGGCCGCCCCATTAATTCCCATGATCATCAGTGGCCGCCCCATCAGTGCCCTGATCATCAGTGCCACTCCAACAGTGCACATCAGTGAAGATAAAATTTGCAAAATTTTTTAAAAATTTTTTTTTTTAATTTTGTGGGGGTTTTTTTTGTTTCTTTAGCAAAAAATAAAAATCCCAATGATGATCTAATACCACAAAAAAAAAAAAAAAAAAAAAAAAAAGCTTTATCTGTCTCAAAAAAATTTCTGATGGGTACAGTGTTGTATGCCCACGTTATTCAAAGTGCAACAGTGCCCAAAGCTACAAGTTGGCCTGGTCAGGAAGGGGGTGAAAGTGCCTGGTAGGCGAGTGGTTAAATAAAATAATTTTTTTTTTTTAATATTTAAATAAAAAAATAACTGGCTGCCAACTTCAAAGTAAATTTGTCAAGCCCTGCTATAACTTATGGCAATGCACCTTCTCCACATGCAGTGCCATTCATTGTCAATGACACATCATACAGTAAAGGTTCAACGCCCCACTATGGAGATACCATGTGTTGCAATGCTCTGCATTTAGGAACAATGCAAATTTTCTGCATCCATTGCTGTGCATTAGCATCCAATTCATAATGAATGGGTTGCCCTAAAGTGACGGAAATCAACACGGCCCAAAAAAATATGCAGTACCGGATGTGTAATAATCGCAAAAGAACATTTCGGTGTGAATGGTCCGCAAATCATTTCTGCAGAGCCGTGCAGACATCTAAATATAGCCTATTATTTATTTATACCAGACAGCTAAATATAGACCATCAACCTCCTTATCTGAGGCTGGCATGTCTGCCATTAACAGATAGGAAGATCCAAGACAGGCACCTGGAATACAGAATCAAAATACAGTTTTCATTTTAAGTGCATGCATGCCCTACCAGGTATCCACAACCTGTCTTAAAGATTAGCTCCGGCAATGACTTTGTCTGCCTTCCTCTTCAGAAGACAGAGCCATCTTTATTCAGGCATCATCAGGGGTCTTTTAGAAATCATACAATCATGTAAATGCTGGTGCCTGTGTGTGTTCACAAATGTCTGACACAGATCTTTCACCTTGCTACAAAGTTACAATGTACAGTCTGATCAGTGGGGGGGGGGGACCGAGGAAATGCTTCCTCCTGCTTGCAGTAGGATGACATCTCAGCCTAGGCAAAGTCACTGGACTGGAACTCAAAGACTTGTTTTCCTTTATGTGCTCTTGCTGTATATCGTTAGATTGTAAACTCTAATGAGCAGAGCTCTCAGATTCATAGTTACATAGTTAGGTTGAAAAAAAGACCTTGAAGTCCATCCAGTTTAACCATAAAAAAAAAAAAAAAAAAAAAAAATTAAATTAAAAAATATCGTACAATCCAATATACCCAATTCTATACCCACAGTTGATCCAGAGGAAGGCAAAAAAAAAAACCAGCAGAGCATGCTCCAATTTGCTACAGCAGGGGAAAAAATTCCTTCCTGATCCCCCAAGAGGCAATCGGACTTTCCCTGGATCAACTTTACCTATAAAATGTTAGTACCCAGTTATATTATGTACATTTAGGAAAGTATCCAGGCCTTTCTCAAAGCAATCTACTGAGCTGGCCAGAACCACCTCTGGCGGGAGTCTATTCCACATTTTCACAGCTCTTACTGTGAAGAAACCTTTCCGTATTTGGAGATGAAATCTCTTTTCCTCTAGTCGTAAAGAGTGCCCCCTTGTCTTCTGTGTTGATCATAAAGAGAATAACTCAACACCAAGTTCACTATATGGACCCCTTATATATTTATACATGTTGATCATATCCCCCTTTATTGTCCTCTTCTCAAGAGTGAATAAATTCAGTTCCTCTAATCTTTCCTCATAGCTGAGCTCCTCCATGCCTCTTATCAGTTTGGTTGCCCTTCTCTGCACTTTCTCCAGTTCCCCGATATCCTTTTTGAGAACTGGTGCCCAAAACTGAACTGCATATTCCAGATGAGGTCTTACTAATGATTTGAACAGGGGGGCAAAATGATATCTCTCTCTCTGGAGTCCATACCTCTCTTAATACAAGAAAGAACTTTGCTCGCTTTGGAAACCGCAGCTTAGAATTGCATGTTATTATTGAGCTTATGATCTACCAAAACCCCCAGATCCTTCACCACGGATTCCCCCAGTTGTACTCCTCCTAGTATGTATAATGCATGTATATTCTTAGCCCCCAAGTGCATAACTTTACATTTCTCAACATTAAACCTCATCTGCCACATAATCGCCCAATTAGACAGAGCACTGAGGTCAGCTTGTAAATTGGAGACATCCTGTAAGGACGTTATTCCACTGCATAGCTTGGTGTCATCTGCAAAGACAGAAATGTTACTTTTGATCCCAGACCCAATATCATTTATAAAGGTATTAAAAAGTAAGGGTCCCAGCACTGAACCTTGGGGTACACCACTGATAACCTTAGGCCATTCAGAGTAAGAATCATTAAGCACTACTCTCTGAATTCTATCTTTTAGCCAGTTTTCTATCCATTTATAAACTGATTTTTCCAAGCCTGTAGACTTTACCTTACACATGAGCCGTGTGTGGGGAACTGTGTCGAACGGTTTTGCAAAATCCAAGTATACCAAGTCCACAGCCACCCCTCTGTCCAAAGTTTTACTTACCTCTTCATAAAAAGAAATCAGGTTTGTCTGACAACTTCGGTCTTTCATGAATCCATGCTGTCTGTTGCTTAAAATGTTTTTTTCCAGCAAGAACGCGTCTATGTGGTCTTTTATTAAACGCTTCAGTATCTTCCCGACTATAGAAGTTAGACTAACAGGTTTATAGTTACTATAGTACTATTCCCGTCATTAACGAGTCTCTAAAAATTAGATACAATGGCTTTGAAATTACAGAGCTCAGTTCTTTTAGGATCCATGGGTGGATGCCATCATGTCCAGGTGCTTTATCCGCTTTTATTCTGTCTAAATATTTCTGGACCATATCACTTTTGAGCCATTGTGGATCATTCGGGGCTGTGTCACTACCACCCCCATTATGGACATGAGCTCCCCCATGCTCTTTTGTATACACAGAGCTGAAGAAAGTGCTTAATAAATTTGCCTTCTACTTGTCCCCAGTCACCCTCTCTAGATTATTTTGTAAAGGGCCTACATGCTCAGACCTGACCTTTTTACTATTAATATATTTGAAGAATTTTTTGGGGGTTTGTCCTGCTACCTTTTGCAATCTGTCGTTCGTTTTGAATTTTTGCATCCTTGATTTCCTTTTTACATATTCTGTTAAATTCTTTGTAACATTTAAACGACACTAGTGTTCCTTCATTTTTATATTTTTTAAAAGCTCTTTTCTTATGGTTTATAGCTTTTTTAACTTTGGCTGTGAGCCACATTTTTTTATTTTTTGCCTTTTAAACTTATTGCCCATGGGAATATACTTTGCAGTGAGGTCCCAAACAGTCTTTTTGAAGAATTCCCATTTCTGTTCTGTGTTTATCGATGCCAATATTCCCTCCCAGTCTAAATCCTGGAGAGCAGCCCTCATCCTTGGAAAATTTGCTCTTGAAGTTAAGTGTTTTTATCTTTCCCGTATGTATTTCTTGTTTACAGCTAACATCAAATGAAATCATGTTATGATCACTGCTACCCAGGTGTTCCTTTATCTGAACATTAGTAATAAGCTCTGCATGGTTTGAGATTATCAGGTCCAGCAGAGCTTCATTCCTAGTTGGGGCCTCAATAAACTGGACCATAAAATTGTCCTGTAATAGGTTTATAAATTTTTACCCTTTAACTGTCCCAGCAGTTACTCCAGTCAATTTCTGGGTAGTTAAAATCCCTCATTATTATCACCGTCCCAGCCCTTGCAGCCCTTTCCATCTGTGCAAGGAGCTGAGTCTCCAACTCCTCACTAACATTGGGTGGTCTATAACAAACTCCAATGATTAACTTTGAACTACATACATCTATATGCAGTTCCACCCATAATGCTTCAGACTCATCACACTCTCCATCAATCAGGTCCTCTTTCACACTTGCTTTGAGATCACTTCTCACATAGAGACAGACCCCGCCACCTTTCCTTTTTACCCCGTCTCTCCGAAAGAGTGCATAGCCAGGAATATTAATAGCCCAGTCATGTGAGGATTGAAGCCAAGTTTCAGCAATACCAATTACATCATAGCTCTCCTCATGCACCAGAGCTTCCAACTCACCTATTTTGCTTGGCAGACTTCTGGCATTGGTGAACAAACACTTTAATGCAATATTACATTTTGCTCTGGTGTTTTTTATACCATATTTAGTAGTACAAATGGCACTATAGTTTCCAATGGCTGTTTGCAACATGGGAACTTTCTTGTCACCTGCCATAACCCTCCCCCCATCTGTCCCCATTCCACCCTCCATTCCTCCTGTATTGAATTGTAAATCTGTCAGCCCTCATGTTGTAAAGCGCTGTGCAAACTGTTGATGCCATATAAAACCGGTAAAATAATAATAATGTATACATAAAATTAAAATGAACCTTTCAGTAACTTTGTAACAATGCAATTGTGTTTTTAAGAGGTAGGTGGCTTGCAATGACCCCCACTCATAGTATGAGCCAGTGTTTCTTCAGATTAGGCGACCCGTCAGAAAGTGTAACATAAGTGACGTTCCATCACTGCCATCTTGCTACACCCAGCACTCCTCCATAGTAAGGATACATTAAGAAGGGGGAAAGAGGACATCTTGTTACACCCACCGGAGTTTTGCATTTTACACTTATTCTTAACAGTAAACAGAGTTTATATAGTGAAATACAGGACTTAGAACTCTGTATGAACGTTTAGATGTTGAATTTTAAAACTTGTCAGATTAGCAAACCTGTGAGATCAGCTGGCTTGCCGTTGCTTTTAAAATTCAACATGTAAACATTCAGAGTTCTAAATCCTGTATTTCACTAAATAACCTCACTTTACTGATAAGAATAAGTGTAAAATGCAAAACTTTGGTGGGTGTAACAAGATGTCTGCTTTTCCCCTTCTCAGTGTATGGAGGAGTGTGAAGTGTAGCAAGATGAATGGCGACGGCACGTCACTTCCGTTACACATTCTGACAGGCCGCCTAATCTGACGAAACACCGACTTCCAGTGACATCCACTCATAGAAGGAGCCGGCTTCCCAAGACATCCACTCACTCATAGTAGGAGCCAGCTTCCCACGACATCCACTCGTAGTAAGAGCCGGCCTCCCATGACATCCACTCATAGTAAGAGCCAGCTTCCCATGACATCCACTCATAGAAGGAGCCGGCTTCCAATGACATCCACTCATAGTAGGAGCCGGCTTCCAATGACATCCACTCATAGTAGGAGCCGGCTTCCAATGACATCCACTCATAGTAGGAGCCGGCTTCCCACGACATCCACTCATAGTAGGAGCCGACTTCCAATGATATCCACTCATAGTAGGAGCCGGCTTCCAATGACATCCACTCATAGTAGGAGCCAGCTTGCAATGACATCCACTCATAGTAGAAGTCTTTGAAAACCCACCCATGAATCATGCATAAAGGCCCCTGAATTTATTGCCGGTGTACTTTTCCCCCACCTAAAACACGTGCCAAAATGCGGTTTAGCCAAGCACTCTTCAGGAGGTGCCTGCCATTCGCCGCTCTGTGTACGCTCTCTGCTCCTCTCCCCCCCCCCAACTTAATGCTACTGACATTTAACAAGCAGATAAAACCAAAAGCGGAGGACTTTGTGGATATCCACCCTTTCATTTTCCAGCCATTAAATATGAGATTTGTTGAGAACGTCTCTGAACCACAAAAGAGCTTTTAATGATGTGCAGGGAACACGCAATCTGCTCCCCGCTGCTCCAACACAAAAAAAAAAAAAAGTAACACTGCTGGGAAGTTACATAATGAACACAAACATCAGGAGGGTTCGGGGAATGGCAGCACTCAGCTTTGTCACTATTAGTCACTTAACAAACATCCATTAGAATTCTCTTCTCCAGAAACTCAGGCCGGGGAGATAAGAGGCACATTGTTCACATTCCTTCCACATCACCGCCATGTGACTTCATACCTGCATTACACAACACCGGACCATCCACTCTGCATTGCCAGTGGATGGATGTGTGCGTATGTATGTATATATGTGTATAACCTCTCTGTATAATGGGTTTTCGTTCATTTTGGTTGACTTCTTGTATGTGAAAAAAAATTTTAAAAAGTGCCACGACCCTCCCTCCAAGGTCCACAGCCAAAACCCCGACCCTCCCTCCAAGGTCCGCAACCAAAACCCCGACCCTCCCTCCAAGGACCACAGCCAAAACCCCGACCCTCCTCCCTCCAAGGTCCACAGCCAAAACCCCGACCCTCCCTCCAAGGTCCACAGCCGCCCCCTCGAGACTCCCTCCAAGGTCCACAGGCAAAACCCCGACCCTCCTCCCTCCAAGGTCCACAGCCAAAACCCCGACCCTCCCTCCAAGGTCCACAGCCGCCCCCTCGAGACTCCCTCCAAGGTCCACAGGCAAAACCCCGACCCTCCCTCCAAGGTCCACAGCCAAAACTCCGACCCTCCCTCCAAGGTCCACAGCCAAAACCCTGACCCTCCCTCCAAGGTCCACAGCCAAAACCCCGACCCTCCCTCCAAGGTCCACAGCCAAAACCCCGACCCTCCCTCCAAGGTCCACAGCCAAAACCCCGACCCTCCCTCCAAGGTCCACAGGCAAAACCCCGACCCTCCCTCCAAGGTCCACAGGCAAAACCCCGACCCTCCCTCCAAGGTCCACAGGCAAAACCCCGACCCTCCCTCCAAGGTCCACAGGCAAAACCCCGACCCTCCCTCCAAGGTCCACAGCCGCCCCCTCGAGACTCCCTCCAAGGTCCACAGCCAAAACCCCGACCCTCCCTCCAAGGTCCACAGCCAAAACCCCGACCCTCCCTCCAAGGTCCACAGCCAAAACCCCGACCCTCCCTCCAAGGTCCACAGCCAAAACCCCGACCCTCCCTCCAAGGTCCACAGCCAAAACCCCGACCCTCCCTCCAAGGTCCACAGCCAAAACCCCGACCCTCCCTCCAAGGTCCACAGCCAAAACCCCGACCCTCCCTCCAAGGTCCACAGCCAAAACCCCGACCCTCCCTCCAAGGTCCACAGCCAAAACCCCGACCCTCCCTCCAAGGTCCACAGCCAAAACCCCGACCCTCCCTCCAAGGTCCACAGCCAAAACCCCGACCCTCCCTCCAAGGTCCACAGCCAAAACCCCGACCCTCCCTCCAAGGTCCACAGCCAAAACCCCGACCCTCCCTCCAAGGTCCACAGCCAAAACCCCGACCCTCCCTCCAAGGTCCACAGCCAAAACCCCGACCCTCCCTCCAAGGTCCACAGCCGCCCCCTCGAGACTCCCTCCAAGGTCCACAGGCAAAACCCCGACCCTCCCTCCAAGGTCCACAGCCGCCCCCTCGACTCTCCCTCCAAGGTCCACAGCTGCCCCCCGACTCTCCCTCCAAGGTCCACAGCTGCCCCCTCGACTCTCCCTCCAAGGTCCACAGCTGCCCCCCCCGACTCTCCCTCCAAGGTCCACAGCTGCCCCCCCCGACTCTCCCTCCAAGGTCCACAGCTGCCCCCTGACTCTCCCTCCAAGGTCCACAGCTGCCCCCTGACTCTCCCTCCAAGGTCCACAGTCAAACCCCGACTCTCCCTCCAAGGTCCACAGCCAAACCCCGACCCTCCCTCAAAGGTCCACAGCCTCCCCCCAAAGTTCACAGCCGCCCCCGACTCTCCCTCCAAGGTCCACAGCCACCGACTTCCCCCCAGGACTGAGCATGACTTAGTAATGGGAAAACAACATTTGTAATCCTTCTGGCCACAGATGGGTAGAACTTCAAGCAAAAATGTGTTTAAAATTCTATCCATCTATGGCCAGCCTAACACTTGCAGGTATTTATTGCCTCTCAGAGATCACAGTGCTCCCCCCTGACAATGCCTTCATCTGCCTTTATCTCCAGAAGGACAGAGCCATCTTTGTTCAGACATCATCCAGGGGCACCATCTACTTCCCGGGCGGCGATGCTGGCTCAGAGATGACGCAACCATAAATATCTGACCTGTGGTGCCTGTGCAATACTTGGCCGTGTTCACAAAAGACGCATATCAGTCCCCCTGCTGCAGCCTCTCACACGTTGTGATTTGTTACAAAGCAAATCTGAAAAACAGGAGGGGGGGGGGGGTTTTTCCTTCCTGCAGCAGAGTGATAGAGACTGTTTGGTATTGCAGGCTGTGTGAGGGATGGCAAGGAGCCTGCAGTGGGTGTGTCTGGGAACCCTCTTCTACGTTACAGATAAGCCAAAGGCATCTCAAGATCACAAGATAAACAAATGGGGTTGTTAATGCTATTAATCCCATTACTTTAGAATGATGGATAAAGTTTACATTGATATATAAACATGCAGGCATACTGGCTCACATGACGTCTTTAAAGCTGAACTCCAGGATCAGCAAATATTGTCTAAATTCAAGAGCCATGTGTATTCTTATTTTAACTTTGTGTACGTCTTCCAGATGTGTGCAGTAATCCAGTGCCAGACTTTCCCTCTGTGCAGGAACTTCCTGTAATAAAGACCGCTCACTGCTGCTCTCTCCTTGTGCAGGGTGACTGGTCTCATCTCCGCCCCCTTCTGTAGTATCTGCAGGCAGCCTATAGTGGGTGGAGCCCTCCCACAGCTCTGCTCTCTGCACAGGCTATGTACAGCACAGAGATGATGTCACTGCTACTTTGACAAGGTAATATCTAGGTTTGTAAAATCATGTGGGGCAGACAAAAGTAGATTTTTATCCTTTATGACTATTGAAGAATACACTCACTGGTCACTATATTAGGTAATCCTTGCTAGTACTGGTTGGGATCCCCTTTTGCTTTCAGAACTGCCTTCATTCTTCATGGCATAGATTCATTAAGGTGGTGGAAACATTGCTCAGAGATTTTGGTCCATATTGACATTATGGCATCACACAGTTGCTGCAGATTTGTCGGCTGCACATCCATAATGCAAATCTCCCGTTCCACCACATCCCAAAGGTGCTCTATTGGATGAGATGTGGTGACTGTGGAGGCCATTGGAGTAGAGTGATCTCATTGTCCAGTGGTGAGATGATTGGAGCTTTGTGACATGGTGCATTATCCTGCTGGAAGGAGCCATCAGAAGATGTGTACACTGTAGTCATAAAGGGATGGACATGGTCAGCAACAATACTCAGGTAGGCCGTGGGGTTTAAATGATGCTCAATTGGTACTAAGGGGCCCAAAGTGTGCCAAGAAAATATCCCCCACACCATTACACCACAAGCTTGAACCATTGATACAAGTCGGGATGGATCCATGCTTTCATGTTTATACCAAATTCTGACCCTACCATCTGAATGTCGCAGCTGAAATCGAGACTCATCAGACCAGGCAACGTTTTTCCAATTTTCTATTGTCCAATTTTGGTGATCCTGTGCGAATAGTAGCCAAAGTTTCCTGTTCTTAGCTGACAGGAGTGGCACCCGGTGTGATCTTCTGCTGCTGTAACCCATCTGCTTCAAGGTTCAATGAGTTGTGCGTTCAGAGATGGTATTCTGCATAGCTTGGATGTAACGAGAGGTCCTTTGAGTTACTGTTGCCTTTCTATCATGTCGAACCAGTCTGCCCCTGAACCAGTCTGCCCCTGAACCAGTCTGCCCCTGAACCAGTCTGCCCCTGAACCAGTCTGCCCCTGAACCAGTCTGCCCCTGAACCAGTCTGCCCCTGAACCAGTCTGCCCCTGAACCTCAGGCATTTTTCTCCACACAACTGCCGCTCACTGGATATTTTCTCTTTTTCGGACCATTCTCTGTAAACCTGAGAGATGGTTGTGTGTGAAATTCCCAGTAGATCAGTTTTTGAAATACTCAGACCAGCCCATCTGGCACCAACAACCATGCCACGTTCAAAGTCACCTAAATCCCCTTTCTTCCCCATTCTGATGCGCGGTTGAACTTCTGCAAGTAGTCTTTACCAAGTCTAGATGCCTAAATGCACTGAATTGCTGCCATGTGATTGGCTGATTAGCAATTTGTGTTACCAAGCAATTGAACAGGTGTACCTAATAAAGCGGCCGGTGAGTGTATATTTACGTGAAAGTTTTTGTGCCCCGGGGGTTCAGCAATACTGAAGACCAAAGAGCTGTCAAAGCACGTCAGGGACAAGAGATTGTAGAGACTGCTTTACTATTCCTCTCCCTCCTTCCAGTGGTCGAGCCACATAGAGAGCGAAAGCAACATTTACTAATTCCTCAACTAATGAATACCGTTCCAAAATAACCCGAAGCTACGCTATGCGGCGGATGAACAGAACAAAGATCCATAGCAACCAATGTATTTTAGCCCGAGTGATTCACTGGATGCTCTTGCTGAAGAAATTGTTCTGTGAATCACGCTGAATCCATCTGAAGTTTACTTGTTAAAGTGTTCCCATCAAATAACGTGGAAGAATGGACCGCTAGTGCTCTAGCTCAAGTGATTACCGAGCGCCTGTGCACCGTTCTCCTCACTCGTACCCTCTCATGAAAAACACAGAACACTGTGTACTCCATGAAGAATAGATCTGACAGCAACGTGCAAACTCCCACGAGGGAACGAATACCCCATTCCAGAACATTCACTACACAAAAGATCAATTCATACACACTTTAAGCCAGTATCACTGACATTGTAAAGTGTCTGAATGTTGAGGATCCTCAACTATTCGTGCACCATCATGGCAGAATAATAGAATCGCTTTGCTTTCAATAATATGGCACGGGGGGGGCCTGCCTCCATGGATCTGTGCTCATGCGGTACACAGATTAGTCCTGTCAATTTAAGAAGGTGCTCCTAATGACCAAAACTCGTTGTATATAAAAATGACACCTTTCCACAGAATCTTTTTCTTCCATTCGGACCTCACCAACATGGGCAAGACCAAAGAGCTGTCAAAGTAGGGACAAGAGATTGTAGAGCTGCAGAAGGCTGGAATGGGCTACAAGACCATCAGTGACAAGGAGACGACTGTTGTAGCGATTTTTTGCAAATGGAAGAAATACAAAATAAGCAAATCGCCCTCGGTCTGGAGCTCCATGGAAGATTTCACCTCATGGGGAAAGGATGATAATGAGAAAAGTGAGGAATCAGCCCAGAACTACACAGGAGGAGCTTGTGAATGATCTCAAGGCAGTTGGGACCACAGTCACCAAACAAACCATTAGTAACACAATACGCCGCCATGGATTGAAATCCTGCAGCGCCCGCAAGGTCCCCCTCAAGAAGGACACATGTACAGGCCATCTGAAGTTTGGCAATGAACATCTAAATGATTCAGAGAAGCATTGGGATAAAGTGCTGTGGTCAGATGAGACCAAAATTGAGCTCCTCGGCATTAACTCGACTCACTGTGTTTGGAGGAAGAAAAAAATGCTGACTATGACCCTAAGAACACCATCCCTACAGTCATGAAGCATGGAGGTGGAAACATCACAGCAGGCAGCGTGTTTAAACCTTCAAAGACTGGGACCCTTTTAATAGGGGTTCCACTCCTCTGGACCATGTATAGCACCCCTCAGGACAGCTTTAGGTAATGCAGCAAGACCAAAAAGAGCCCTGGTTCCTAGGGTCCAGCCCTCAAAGAGGAGCTTTACAGGCAAAACCTCGTTCTTCTATGCGAGGCCCGGGTACCATCCTGGAGCCGCAGTGGCGGGATAGATCCGGTTGTGGAGGCTTTTTAAATCCAGCATGGATCCCTCCTGGAGCTCCGCAGAGCACATCTTCACTCGTGCCATTACCTTTAGACACTGGCGAAAAAACTGAGGTACTCCTGGAAGGAGGAGGGGTTATATAGGGGAGTCAACTTCCTGTATTGGGTTTGCCAGTGTCAACACCTGAAGGTAGCTATAACCCACTAATACTTAAGGCTCTCTGTCCTATGATATACGATAAAGAAACATTATGCTTTGGGGCCGTTTCTCTGCTAAAAGTTACAGGCTGACTTTGCCGCATTGAGGGGCCAATGGACAGGGCCATGTATTGTAAAATCTCGGATGAGTCCCTTCTTCCCCAGAACACTAAAGATGGGTCGTGGATTGGTCTTCCAGCATGACAAGGACTCAAAATAAACTGCCAAGGCAACAAAGGAGTGGCTCAAGAAGCACATTAAGGTCATGGAGTGGCCTAGCCAGTCTCCAGACCTTAATACTATAGAACATTTATGGAGGGAGCTGAAGCTTCATGTTGCCAAAAGACAGCCTAGAAACCTTAAAGGATTTCGAGGAGATCTGTAAAGAAGAGAGTGGACCAAAATACCTCCTGAGATGTGTGCAAACCTATCCACCGACTACAAGAAATGTCTTACTGTGCTTGCCAACAAGGGTTTCTCCAAGTCATATTTTGCTTGGGTTTCAAATACTCATTTTACTCACTGAACTGCAACTCAAATTTATAACATTTGTATCATATTTTAAACAAGGAGTTTAATGTCTCTAATGGTTAAAGACACGTGCTACGCATCAAGGCTTAAACAAGCTTACGGCTGAAAATAAGGAAAAATTGGTCTGGCAGCTTAAGAGTTGAAGTCCATATGCCATCCAGTATAAAATAAGACAGATTAATACGTAAAGTGCAGTAACCCATAAAAACCAAACATCTACCTGACCTGAGAGCTTAGCTGCTGAAATACAGTTGCTTGGGGGTTGCAGTATATCATCACTGCTTTATAAACTACCTTCTGAAATAATCCCAAATGTCAACCAAACACACTCTCCTCTACTAAGCACAAATAGGCTGAGAAAATATTGGAAGGACCTGAATTCCCAGAAAAGCTGAGCTAGCCAGGGACGGCAGTCAACAGTTGTAGCAGCAGAGCGCTCATCTGCCAATTAATTTGCTAACAAATTGTCTGAATCATTTTTATAATGAAGTTCATCTGTTTGGCCAACTGTTCATACCGTGAAAAAAGAAAATCTAATTTCTGTCTGTTTTAAGCAAACCGTAAAATCGGAGCGGCTTCATAGAGTGCTGAACCTCAGCTGGGTCCTGCTCATACCTCTGCACACAAAGAAAGAAAAAAAAAAAAAAATCAGAGCGGCTACACCGAGTGCTGAACCTCTGCTGGGTCCCACTCATACATTTGCACACTAAAAAAAAAAAAAAAAAAAAAAAAAAAAACACGGATCGGCTTTACCGAGTGCTGGACCTCCGTTGGGTCCAGCTCATACGTCTGCACACTGTAAAATCACGGAGTGGCTTTACCGAGTGCTGGACCTCTGCTGGGTCCCGCTCTTGCACGAGCAGTGATTTTAAATGATCAAAGTGAAACAAAATTATATATCTTTAAATATAGTGCCCGTAGGGTCCCCTTATTCTGCCTGTAAAGTGGCGCATCTGTGACATGTATAGAACCTGCTGCAGCAAAAATGACACTTAAAAATTTTCATGGCTGCAAGCCACTGCCGGCAATAGAAAAATAAATGTTAACCGCCCGTGTTACATCACCAATTGGTGAACGCTGGGTCGGTGATGTGATATTACCCATTTAAGAACTGTCAAACGGCGGAGCAGGCAGTTGGTGGTTAGCCTTTGTCGCGGGCGGAGTTTTTTTCCTGGGCCCAGCGGGCAGCACGATCGACGATGAATCTACAAATCGGGGGACATTTTTTAATTAAGGAATCAAAAACGGTGCGTAGGTTTTTAATTTTGACACTTTTTTGGTGAATGAGTAGGGGTACAATGTATGCCTACTCAATCACATATTGGGGGGCGGGATCTGGTGGCCCCGTTGTTAAAAGTTGCTTCCAGATTCCGATAAGTTCCTTGCCCGCAGACCCCCACAACCCTGGGGAAGGGGCCCTTGTCCCCAAAGCACCCCCCCCCTCTCATGTTGAGAGCAAGACTGCCAGGTTCCTGAGTATTTATGGGTTGTTTCCCCACCTTCCGGGCCCTGCCCCCCCCAGAGATTGGTGTAAACTCTATAAATATTCAGGCCGCAGCCTCTGTCCCTCCACCCCTCTAGATTCTGGAACTATCCAGAAAGTTACAGAAGACTGGAGGAGACAACAGAGCCTACCTACCAAGCAACAGTAAGGGTGCTACAGTGGCATCCAGTGAATGTACCATGAAGTCAATATCAATACAAGTAGAGGGCATGGGAATAAGACAGCCCATGCATATTCCATGGGATCATGGCAAAATAAGGACACAAGTATAATGGACTGTTGGAAGGAAAAGTTGGCACCATAACTATGCCAATACCCCCATTACTATACATGCCCAGAGAAAAAAAAAAAAAGGAAAGCATGCAAAGTAGCCCCATCAAAAAAAAGGAAAAACATTTGATTCAAAACCACATTTGAAATACACAAAGTAACAGAGAGCCAGTCAGAGGGGATGGAAGGACTCCAAGTCACAGGTGAATGGAAGATTCTATTGCAGGCGGTGACAATGCAGCCATTGATGGTTGCTGACCCTTGTGCCCTGCGGCAATGATAAGATTATCTGTGCCAGCTTCTGATTCCAGGCCTTGTGTTCATGCCAAGCTCATGGTATTAAAGGCGTATCAGCGTCAAACTTTTTCACGCTTAAAAGGATGAATCGCACAGGAACACGCTGCGATTTACATGCGGCTCAGTGCGGTGCCGTCTGAGCCCATTCTATTTGAATTCATGCACTACTTTCGGAAACTCACTGCAACTGGATCGCACAAGCCTTCTGTACCATGTGATCCGCCGCAGGCAAACGTACTGCCTTTGCGACCTGCATTTGGGGTTGTGGTAACTTAACATTGACACCTGCTGCAGATCGCAACTGCACTGCGTTTTGAACATGGTGCAGAAAACCCACACAGAACACGGGTTTTCCCATACCGTGTTCTGGTGTGAACTTGGGCCTTAAAAAAAACAAACATATGCTTTTTAAACACCCAGGGATATAGCAACATCGCAGAATTACCCTGTGCTTTACAAGCGGTCATTACAAACTGAGATCAGTGCAAGGCTCCTTTCACACATGTGCGACTTCTCATGCGACTGGACACAACGTCACATGACAAGTCACAGCCCATGTATCTCAACGGAAGCTGTTCAAATTCATGCGACTTGAGTGCCACAGACTGCAATGTAAACTCTCAAAAGTTGCATGAAAGGCGCATCTTAAAGGTTGTGACAGTTGTGCAACAGTCAAAGCCAAAGTCCCATCCAAAGTTGCAATGGAAATCACACGACTTTAAAGTGGCACAAGTGTGAATGAAGCCCAAGTGAAGCTTTGCTTACCTTCAGCTTGTCTGCATCTGCACTGCAGACACAGACTTTGGTATTCTGCACTTCATCCAGGCTGACTGTCACCCATCAAGGCATTTTGATATTTGCATAGCTCCTCCCAAGGGCCAGCCCACTGCATGCATTAGGACTGAGGGCTCGAGAGACACCCTGCTGGCCACTCCAACCTGTCATAATCTGCCTGCACTGCATAGAGAAGCCCAGAAACTCTGTTATGACATCACTGGGTCTAAAATAAATGTAATGAAAACAGAAAAAAGTTATTTAACCAGTTCCGGACTGCCCATTTACTGCGACAGAGCGGCCCAGCTGCACGAAACATACCTGTACGTTGTGGCTTCGTCTGGGGCGTGTGCCACCGGTGACCCGCTCCCGCTGTGATTAGACACCATGGGAGCCAATCACCAGGTACGCCGGAAACTAGGTTTGTCGGGACCCGCTGATCATTGACAGGAGAGGCAGAACCGGTGGTCTGCCTATGTAAACAAGGCAGACCACCGTTCTGTCAAAAAGGAAGCTGGAGATCTCGTGTTTCACTTAGCCCTTTGATCGCCCCCCCCATGTTAACCCTTTGATCGCCGCCACCCCCCATGTTAACCCTTTGATCGCCGCCACCCCCCATGTTAACCCTTTGATCGCCCCCCCCCGATGTTAACCCTTTGATCGCCCCCCGATGTTAACCCTTTGATCGCCCCCCCCCCGATGTTAACCCTTTGATCGCCCCCCCCCCCGATGTTAACCCTTTGATCGCCCGCCCCCCCCCCCCCCCCCCCGATGTCAACCCTTTGATTGCCCCCCCCCGATGTCAACCCTTTGATTGCCCCCCCCCCCCGATGTCAACCCTTTGATCGCCCCTTTCCCTGCCAGTGTCATTAGTACAGTGACAGTGTTTTGTTTTGTTTTTAGCACTGATCATTGTATTAATGTCACAGGTCCCGAAAAAGTGTCATTTAGTGATTTGTTGCAGTCCCGCTAAAGATCGCTGATCACCGCCATTACTAGTAAAATTAAAAATGCCATAAAAACATCCCATAGTTTGTAGACGCAATAACCTTTGCGCAAACCATCAATATAGGCTTAATTGGATTTTTTTTTTACCAAAAATATGTAGCAGAATACATACAGTAATTGGCCTAAATTGATGAATTTGACTTTTTACATTTTTTTAATTGGATAGGTTTTATAGCAGAAAGTAAAATATTTTTTTTCAAAATGGTCACTTTATAGCGCAAAAAATAAACACAGGTGATAAAAATGCCACCAAAAGAAAGCTCTATTTGTGGAAAAAAAAAAAAAAGGACATCAATTTTATTTGGGTACATTGTCGCACAACCGCGCAATTACCAGTTAAAATGGCGCACTACCAAATTGCAAAAAAAATGCTCTGGTCAGGAAGGGGGTGAAACCTTCCAGGACCGAAGCGGTTAAAAATGTTGAAGGGAAAAAAAAGGAAAAAAGTTAGTCAAAATAAAAGCAGATTATACTTTGGCTTTAATCACAAAACAATGACATTTCACAGAGGTGAACCTGGAAGTTTAATTTAAAAAAACAAATAAGGGGAAAAAAAAAAAAAAAAAAAAAAGCATTCATATGGAACAGATCCAATACTGGAAGTCCAAGCTAGGCCTAAGGACAACAATCTTTTTTTAATGAGTTAATAAATGTCAGCGTTTTCTGATCACGAAGGTGCCCTTTATCACTACATGGCTTCTTAGTGGATATTAAGTCCTACCTAGCTCCAAGTATCGACTTCACATTATTACAGTTCATAGAGACGGTGGCAGAATTTAAATAAAGAATGCATTGCCAGGGGGCAGATCATACGTAACACAATCACACTTTACTGCAAATCCTTACTTGCTTCTGTTTTGGAGATACTGGTACAGCCTGCACCAAACTGACTGCTAAGTGAAAGGGTCTGACTTTGTTTTAACCACCGGACTCGGCTTTGTAATAATACATTTTGAAATACGCAGCTCCACCAGCATCCAATACTTGAGCGAGAGTCTTGTAAAAAAAAGTATATTGCCAAAAGTGAACCTTCAGTTTCAGGGGATGTCTATAACCTATCCTCAAGCTCTGTGCAGTCTTCTGAGCTGGTGTCATGATTCTCTGACTGAGCCAAATCCTCCATTTGTCTCACATGCTCCCCCGTCCAGACACTGCAGCTCACAGTGGGAGGGACTCAGTAACAAGCAGTAGGTGTGGCTAGATGACAGGCAAACTACAGGCTGGTAGATCAGCCGTGACAATACTGACAGCCGCACACCCTGCAACATCTTCCCCTCCCACTGCAGTGCAAGCAAACACAGCATGCATGAGAGTGACAACTCTGCTCTGAGTGTAGGAGCAGTGCAGCATTGTCGCCACACCATCAGGAAGCTGCATTAGGAAGACACCACTGGAAGGATCAACAGGTATTTATAAGCCTTTGCAGGGGGGCCAAGAGAACTGTACAGTGAGGGGAAAAAAATATTTGACCCCCTGCTGATTTTGTACTTTTGCCCACTGACAAAGAAATGAACAGTCTAATTTTAATGGCAAGTTTATTAGAACAGTGACAGAACAAAAACATCCACAAAAAAAAAAAAAAAAAAAAAACATAAAAAAGTTATAAATTGATTTGCATTTTAAACCACCTCCCGCCCGCACTATAGCCGAAGGTCAATAGACGTCCTTCCGAGCATGCGCTGTCACCACGTCCCTGCAGGGTGCGCACGGCGTGCTCTGATCACCGAGTATGAGACTCGGCTGATCACAGATCGGAGCAGATCCCGACCCCTACTGCGTGATCAGCTATCAGCCAATGACAGCTGATCACGTGACGTAGATATGTGGAAAAGGAAGATAATGGGACTTTACATGAGGCGTGTCTGTGCGTTTGGAAATAGAAAATAAATGATATATAATGAAGATTGATATGAACATGATGTAATGCATTGATTTTGCAGAACGCTACAAAGCCACCGCATGCATCAAGTGAATTCGTAAATGTCGTTTGTAATACAATTGAAAGGTACTAGCAGTAATGATAATGATATATTACAGCTAATAATGTTAATACTCATGATAATAATAACATTAACTTTAGTACTGATATGCTTTAATAAAACACGTCAATTTACAGATAATGAGAAGTATTGGTACAGAAATGACAAATTGGTAATCCAGGAGCAGCATATATAATCACATAGACATGATTGAAACAGCAGATCCAAAATCGCATCATACATCCAATACACACTATATTTATATATATATATATATATATATATATATATATATATATATATATATATATATATATATATATATATATATATATATATATATATATATATATAAAAATACTGCATTTAAATCCATGATTATGGACGAGCTTGTCTTAGCACACTGGTTGTAGACTACGCGTTTCGTAGCCTGTAGCTACTCATCAGGAGTGGGATGCAATGGTAAAACTAAAATCAGATAAATAAAAAGAGGTCTATTAACATGTGATGTCCTCAAAAAGGGACACAACTATGTAATAGGAACCACACATTTAAAACAGAAACTTACAATCACGTGATGTAAACAGAAGATCGGTCACCAGCTTCTGTCAGAGGGACATCGGTCCCTCACACAGAGAGCCGCCGCTGCCTTGTCTGTGCCCACCAGTGCCGCCGCCCTATCAGCGCACATCATTGAAGGAGAAAAATTACCCGTTTTCAAAGTTTTATAACAAACTATGAATGTGTTTGTTTTTTTCAAAATTTTTGTTTTTTTTATTTTTTTTTTAGCAAAAAAAAAAATACACAGCAGTGATTAAATAACACCAAAAGAAAGCTATTTGAGTGAAAAATTATAAAAAATGTAATTTAGGTACATGGTTGTATGACCTCACAATTGTCAAAGTGCGACAGCGCTGAAAGTTGAAAATTAGCCTGGGCAGAAAGGGGGTTTAAGTGCCCAGTGGGCAAGTGGTTAATGGGGTGAAACAAGTATTTGAACCCTTTGCAAAACATGACCTGGTGATAAAACCCTTATTGTGCAATCAGAGGTCAGACGTTTCTTGTAGTTGGCCACCAGGTTTTCACACATCTCAGGAGGGATTTTGTTCCACTCCTCTCTGCAGATCCTCTCCAAGTCATTAAGGTTTTGAGGCTGACGTTTGGCAACTTGAACCTTCAGCTCCGTCCACATATTTTCTATGGGGTTAGGGTCTGGAGACTGGCTGGGCCACTTTAGGACCTTACTGTGCTTCTTCTTGAGCCACTCCTTTGTTGCCTTGGCCATGTGTTTTGGGTCACTGTCATGCTGGAAGACCCATCCACGACCTATTTACAATGCCCTGGCTGAGGAAAGGAGGTTCTCGCTCAAGATTTGACGGTACATGACCCCGTCCATCATCCCTTTGATGCGGTGAAGTTGCCCTGTCCCCTTAGCAGGAAAACGCCCCCAAAGCATAATGTTTCCACCTCCATGTTTGATGGTGGGGATGGTGTTCTTGGGGTCATAGGCAGCATTCCTCCTCCTCCAAACACGGCGAGTCGATTCCAAAAAGTTCTGTTTGGTCACATCTGACCACAACACTTTCACCCAGTTCTCCTCTGAATCATTCAGATGTTCATTAGCAGTCTTCAGATGGGCCTGTACATGTGCTTACTTGAAGCGGGGGTCCACCAATCTATGTTTTTTTTTTTTTTGAGTTCATTCACAAACTTTTCTTCTCAGCATTACATACTCACATATTGTGTGTAATATGTCCGCCTGTGTCAGATTTCGTCGGAAAGAATAACTTCTATTATTCACTGCAGGCGGTTTCCATCTTCATTGTGGGCATTTGAAGCCCACAAGCATTTATTTCCTGGATGTGGTGAATGCTGTGCTCCCAGCATTCACCGCTCGTTCCCGCACATGCTCAGTGGCATCCTGGGAAGCCTGAGACTAGCTCCCAGGAGTCTGGGAGAGGCTAGAAACACGCCTACTCCCACGGGAGGAGAACCAGGAAGTGCAAAGAAGAATAGAAAAATAAAAGGTAATTACGGCGATTTAAATTTTTTTAAATGGCATGTCAGCATCTAGGCAAGGAAGAGAATACATACAGATATTGTTCAAAATTTGGGTGGAACTCCGCTTTGAGTAGAGGGACCTTGCGAGCGCTGCAGGATTTCAGTCCTTCACGATGTAGTGTTTTACCAATTATTTTCTTGGTGACTACGGTCCCCAGCTGCATTGAGCTCATTAGCAAGATTCTCTCGTGTAGTTTTGGCCAATTCCCCACCGTTCTTGTGATCATTGAAACTCCACGAGGTGAGATCTTGCATGGAGCCCCAGGAAGGGGAAGGAGATTGACAGTTACTTCGTGTTTCTTCCATTTGCGAATAATCGCACCAACTGTTGTCACCCTCTCACCAAGCTGCTTGGCGATGGTCTTGTAGCCCATTCCAGCCTTGTGTAGGTCTACAATCTTGTCCCTGACATCCTTGGACAGCTCTTTGGTCTTGGCCATGGTGGAGAGATTGGAATCTGATTGTTTCTGTGGACAGGGGTCTTTTATACAAGTAACAAGCTGAGATTAGGAGCACTCCCTTTGAGTGCTCCTAATCTCAGCTGGTTACCTGTATAGAAGACACCTGGGAGCCAGAAATCTTGCTGATTGATAGGGGATCAAATACTTATTTCACTCACTTAAATGCAAATCAATTTGTAACTTTTTTTTTAATGTGTTTTTCTGGATATTTTTGTTGTTTTTCTGTCTCTCACTTGGGAAAAAACGCACTACAATGCATTAAAAAAAAAAAAAAAAAAAAAAAAAAAAAGAAGTGCAGAAATGCATCTGAAATGGAGAAAATGTGATGTGAACCGACCCTAAGGGCACTTTCACACTGGTTCACTTAAAAAACTGCCAGTAAAAAACGCCCTTCTGTTAATGGAGCATTTCTGCTGCGCTTCTGCAGCGTTTGTGGTGCTGTTTTTAAAAGGACATGTGACTCAAAAACGGCCCCAAAAACGCTTAGCAGGTGCGTTTTTGATGTGGTTCACATTCATTTCAATGGGGAGGAGCATTTTTGGTGCGTTTTTTTTCTCTTTTTTTTTTTATTTAGCGCCCCAAACCTGCTCCAAAGAGGTTACAAGCAGGATTTTTTTTTCACCGCAATGGAAGCGCACCACCCCAGCGTAAACACATTCATTGAGAAGCATTTATCTTGAGCTTTTCATTTTTTAAACGCAAAAGCGCTTGAAAAACTTCAATGTGAAAGAGCTTTAAAGGCCTGCCTACACTTCTGTAGCAGCGAGCGCCACGGCATCCACAAAAGTGAACGCTCACAGATTTATCTACCCGGTCAAAAATCATCTTTTACCAATTACTTACATAAAGGATTGTCAGCGGCGTCTCCGACTCTCCCCACACAACCCTGGTCTTGGCAGCCGCCGCGCTGTCTATATGGAACGGCCTGTGGGATGAGGATTTGTAATCTGTCTCGTAGTAGCGTGTCAAGAAATGACAATCAATCGGTGCTGCCAAGTGAGTGGATGACCTTCAGCTGCACGCGGCCTCCAGTGCCGCATGGAGGCATTGCCATGAAACGGGTTCATCGGATTCATGAACACAAGAGAGGCCTTTCTATTAAAAGAGCAACTTCGGCTGTAGAGCTTAAAAGTGAACTCCGAGAGAAGCAAATGTTGTCTAAATACATTCATCATGTGTATTCCCTGAATCTCGGTGTGCTTTGTGTTTTTCTTCCAGATCAGAATCCAGTGTGAGACTTTCCCTCTGTGCAGGAATTTCCTGTAATAAAGACTGCTCACTGCTGCTCTCCCTCCTTGTGCAGCATGACTGGTCTCGTCTCCACCCCCTCCTATAGTTTCCTGCAGGCAGCCTGTAGTGGGTGGGGCCTGCTGGGCCCCTCCCACAGCTCAACGCTCTGCACAACAGAGAGCTGTAAAGATCTGGAAGAAATACACAGCACACAAAGATTCAATGGAAGAACACTACATGACTTTGTTGTATCTACCCAACATATGGTCTACCTACAGACCTGCATGTAGACAAATATATGTTTAGCCCAGAGTTCAGCTTTAAAAAAAAAAAAAAAAAAACCACAAGGGCTTGTTTACACCAGCTGCATTGTGGAAATGCCTGCAAAATTGTGGTGCCCTTTTGCAGATGTAAGCGGGTGCCATTAGTTCTCTAATGGCACCCCCACGCATCAAGCGAATGCCATGTTCGTGCCCGGCAAAACGTATAGTGCGCCATCGCGTGGCGCAATTTTAAAAGTTGCCACATTTCTTGCGCATGCAGCAGCTCATTGAAATCTGCGTGTAAACGCGCAAAAAAAAAAAAAAGCGCACATGCCCCACCTGGATCTTCAGAGACTTTGTCTAGACTGAGATGAGGCCATGTGCTGCAGGCAGGAGGAAGCATTTCCTCAGTTTCCTCTCCCTCAGTGTTCAGACTGCAACACTAACTTTGTAGTAGAGCTGTACAATAGAAAAAAAAAAAAAAAAAAAAAACCATCGCAATCTCAATTCAACAACCCTCATGATCTTAATCAAAAAAGCAGACGGCAAAGTTTATCACAACATTGCTCAGCGCTGAGAAATAAAAAGTAACACTGTATTTGGTTCCTTTAGAGATCAAAAGGGATGAACTTCGGTCTTCCAATGAGGTCAGTTTAACCATTAAGGCTGCATTTACACTACAGCGTTTTTAAATCACGAATTTACTGCGAATCTGCCGCGATTTGACAGAACTGATGTGCGAATGACAAATTGCGGAACTCGCATTTGAGACGCCATTCATTTGAATGACCTCAAATCGTGGTGCAGGTCTGCCATGCGTTAAAACGTGCGGCAATACGTATCGCGGCATGTCGCCCAGAAAAGGTCCTGGAGCTTCTTTTGGGGCGACATTTCCTGCGATGTGAATTGCAGCACGTTTCATCTCACGGCAGACCCACACCCCCAATGGAAGTGTCATTTAAATGAATGGCATCTCAATGCGAATTCGCCAATTTGTCATTCACACATCAGTGCCGTCAAAGATTTGCAGAGAATCTGCCTGCGATTCAAGCAGTGTTAATTTCGTCGACTAAACTAATACTATTTTAGTCTGCTAAAATACGACTAAAACGAAAATGGCATTTTAGTCAAAAAGAGTATGACTAAAACTAAATTGAAATTGACATCAAAATTAACACTGGTCTGTAGTGCATGTTCAAACTTTAATACCATAAATAACATATTCCATTTTTCACACCAGCAGTAAATTTGGAAATTGTAGAGAAATGCTTAAATAATGCATTACAATTAAAAAAAAAAAAAAAAAAAAAACACACACGCTAAACAGTAAGGTTAGTCCAATTTTTTTAATGTGAAAGATGTTACGTCATGAGAATCGTGATCTTTATTCTAAGCAAAAAAATTGTGATTCTCATTTCATCCAGAATTGTGCAGCTCTTTGTAGTAATGCCTGGTACACACGATGAGAAAATGGGACACAAAACACCACTTTTGGAATGATCATTCGATAATCTGATCGTTAGTACATGGCTTTCGAGAGCCGATCACGACATTTTATGGAAAATATTTGAAGAGGAAAGCTGTGAAAGGTAATGAATACCTGCAAGTGTTACACTGGGACAATACTCTACTTTTGTATGCACTTAAAGTGGTTGTAAACCCACAAAAAAAAAAAAAAAAAAAAAAAAAAACCTGCAAGACAAAAAGGCATAATCCGCTAGTGTTCATAGCATACTAGCTCATTATGAACTACGTACCTGGGTTCGAAGACCCCGCATCGGTCCTCGTCACCCGCTCTGGCCGGCGACATCGTTCCCGGAGTTACTGCTGGGTATCGCGGGCTCTGGCGCTGTGATTGGCTGGAGCCGCGATGAAGTCACTCTCTCTAACTGAAGCAACGGCACGTACGTGCCATTGCTTCAGTGTGCATGTGCCAATGACATCGGCACATGCAGATGCAGGGGATATCTTCTAATCTGTGCAGGTTTAGGAGATATCCGGGGTAGCTACAGATAAGCCTTAGACCCCTTTCACACTGGGGCACTTTGCAGGCGCGCCCTGAACGAGGGCTTTCACACTGGAGTGGTGTGCTGGCAGGACTCCTGCTAGCAGCATCTTTGGAGCTCTCCTGCCCATTGAAATCAATGGGGCAGCGCGGCTATACCGCCGGCATAGCGCTGCTGCAGCAGCGCTCTGAGGTGGTCTTAACCCTTTCCGGCCGCTAGCAGGGAGGGTAAAAGCGCCCCATTATCAACCAAATAGTGCCGCAAAATTCAAGGTAAAGCGGCGCTAAAAATAGCATCGCTTTACCCCTGACGCACCCACCACCGACCCAGTGTGAAAGGGGGCTTATTATAGGCTTACCTGTAGCAAAAAGTGGTTGTAAAGGGTTCACAACCACTTTAAAGCGGTAA
Organism: Aquarana catesbeiana; assembly: GCF_042186555.1. Classification (NCBI taxonomy): domain Eukaryota; kingdom Metazoa; phylum Chordata; class Amphibia; order Anura; family Ranidae; genus Aquarana; species Aquarana catesbeiana. The sequence goes on from NC_133325.1 coordinate 52,996,618, forward strand.
TAAACCCCAAACAAAAATGGAATATATTGCAGCTTACCAATCATTAGATGTGGTGGCTGCATTAGTATTTTTTTAGGCTTCTTTCTCTGTTTTCACCTGGTGATCTGGCCAGTAACACCTCCTGTATTAAAGTGCCCCCACTCTGGATGAAAAGCACAGGGGGCACCTTTGGACAGCAACATCATCAGTTTGGGGGGAGGGGAGTGTTAGATGTATTAGCAGATTTAAAGCGGAGTTGCACCCAAAGAATGAACCCTCCTCCGCTGTCACATTTGGCACCTTTCGGGGGGGGGGGGGGGGGGGTACCTTGTTTTGACAGGTACCTGCTCCCACTTCCAGCTGACCTCACCACAGCAAACTCAGCCGGAACCTCGGCCCCCCTCCTCCTTCCTCCGCCACCGGCCCATTCACAAAGTGCAGCGATCTTCGTGCATGCGCAGTAGGGAACCGGTTGTGAGGCTGCAAGGCTTCACTGCTGGATTCCCTTAGCCGGGATGGTGGTGGCTGCACCCTTGAGCCGATTGAAAAATTAGCTCAGGTAAAGACAATCACTGGCTTCGTGGACAGGTAAGTGTCCGAATATTAAAAAAAGTCAACAGCTACAGTATTTGTAGCGGCTGACTTAAATTTTTTCTGAGGGGGCCTGGAGCTCTACTTTAAATACACTAACAATGAAGCCAAACTCCAGCTCACACTTTATAAGTAGTTACAGCAAACAGTTTTTCTCCTTTTGGGATAAAGGCTTCACTAAATAAAAGCTGATCATTGTAAGCACCCTGGTCAGTGGTAAATGGTTTGTCTCAACGGCATACATGAATACATTCTGATGGAGAGCTTCTTCTTTTGAAAAACAAACAGACTCAATGGCTGGATCAGCAGATGAAAATAGAATAAAAAAAGACTAAAAAAAAAACAAACAATAAATGCAGCCATCACACCTAAGAATTGGTAAACTGCTGCTTTTGGGTTCTATACCGCTTTAAAAAATTAAACATATCTGATGTGACTTCTTAGGAGAGAAATAGGACTGGGTTAAAATCTCAGAACTACTCTGTGTTGTCCTCAGATCCCCCATCCTACATACTGTATGCAGTCTTCTGCAGTGGTGAACAGTTTTGACAGTCTATGTACATCTTATGTATTACATGTATTTAAAAATCGCACTGACATTGTACGCAGTGCGTTCATTAGGGGCGCCGCCTCCTCTCTCCAGCCACCCCCTATATGACTAATGGATAGATTCATGGCCGCTGTAGCCACCCCCTATTCAGGCGTCAGGCCCCTTTTTGGATGCCAGGCGCCTGAATTACAGCAGCGGGATTGTTTTTTTGAAGCACCTGATTAGAGCCATAGGCTCCAACAGGATTCAAAGTAGAGCGGACTCGGAGCCCATCCAGGTGTGTTAGAAAAGCGAATGAATATTCACTTTTCTAACACTGAACCGCCCCTAAGCCAATCAGGAGGCGTGGGTCTAATACCCGTCACCTGATTGGCTGAAGGCACGCCAATTGGACACCTAGCAGGAAGAAAGACAAATTGAGGACACAGGAGTCGCCAGCTGACCCGCTGCCTAACACCCCACCAAGATGGGGTAAGTGCTGGGCAGTAAGCGAACCGGGGGGGGGGGGGGGGGGGGGGGGGGGGGCACAATGGCTGAAATTGATGGAGCACAGTGTGGCTGCAGTATTTTTCAGAAATTTTTCTATTTGCACCCTCCCAAAAATTTTGAGCACCAGCCGCCACTGGTACGCAGTGCATTATATAATGCACATTCACATTGGTCCCTGCCCTCAAGGAGCTTACAATCTAATGTCTCCATCTCACATACTAGGGCCAGTTTAGACTGGAGCCAATTAACCCATCAGCACGTCTTTGTAGAATGGGAGGAAACCCACTCAAGCACAGGGAGAACATGCAAACTCCATGCAGATAGTGTCTTGGCAGGGATTCCAACCCAGGACCTCAGTGCTGCAAGGCACACCTGCTAGCCCCCGGTCCTTGCATCCCACAAGGAACTCCGCACAGAACATGGCGGCTCTGGGTCGGCTCCTCATTGTGCTGGTGGAAGAATTCCATGTGTATGAACACACGAGGTGTAGTAAGGTTTGCACTGATGAGCACGTGGAGGGCGTTGAAGTCACATGTTGCAGCTGTGCGCTTCCGTCAACACCAGCACGAGCTCGCTAATTAGGCGTGCCGACCATGGCTGTAATACCTAACGGCACAAACATTTCCTGCTCGCTCGCCTTTACATCTGATTTTACTGTAAATAATTGGCAGTCCCCCAGGGACCGGGACACAGCTGCTCCACGTTTAAAAAAAAGGGACTTTTATTCTCCATCGTCCATTAGATACATCAGCAGCTATTAGCAAAAAGGTCAGCAAACATCGCCCCTGCCCCCGAAGAGCTTACACTTTACTTTGTCTAACACACCTATACACATACACCCGGGGAGAGGGAGCAGTAACCTACCAGCATTTCCCGTGAATGAGGTGAGAAAAGTCACATAAATTATGGATAATGGGATCAATCCCAGGACCTCAGCGCTGAAAGGCAAGAGGCAATAATTCAGTCGCTGTGTTCCCAATTTCTAACAATACTAAAAGAATGGAGGGGCGAGGGGCGGGGACAGAGAGAATGAAGGGGTGGAGAAAATGAACGGGGGATGGGAGGCAGAGAGAGAAGCTGGGGGAGAGGGGATAGAAATGTGAAAGGGGGAGCGAAAGAAAGGTGGGGTGAGGGGGGGGGGGACCCGACAGAAAGGTGGGGTGAGGGGGGGGGGACCCGACAGAAAGGTGGGGTGAGGGGGGGGGGGACCCGACAGAAAGGTGGGGTGAGGGGGGGGGGGACCCGACAGAAAGGTGGGGTGAGGGGGGGGGGACCCGACAGAAAGGTGGGGTGAGGGGGGGGGGGGACCCGACAGAAAGGTGGGGTGAGGGGGGGGGGACCCGACAGAAAGGTGGGGTGAGGGGGGGGGGGACCCGACAGAAAGGCGGGGTGAGGGGGGCCCCGAAAAAAAAAGGCGGGGTGAGGGGGGCCCCGAAAAAAAAAGGCGGTGTGAGGGGGCCCCGAAAAAAAAAGGCGGGGTGAGGGGGGACCCGAAAAAAAAGGCGGGGTGAGGGGGGACCCGAAAAAAAAAGGCGGGGTGAGGGGGGACCCGAAAAAAAAGGCGGGGTGAGGGGGGACCCGAAAAAAAAGGCGGGGTGAGGGGGGACCCAAAAAAAAAGGCGGGGTGAGGGGGGACCCAAAAAAAAAAGGCGGGGTGAGGGGGGACCCGAAAAAAAAGGCGGAGTGAGGGGGGACCCGAAAAAAAAAGGCGGAGTGAGGGGGGACCCGAAAAAAAAAGGCGGAGTGAGGGGGGACCCGAAAAAAAAAGGCGGAGTGAGGGGGGGACCCGAAAAAAAAAGGCGGAGTGAGGGGGGACCCGAAAAAAAAAGGCGGAGTGAGGGGGGACCCGAAAAAAAAGGCAGGGTGTGGGGGGACCCGAAAAAAAAGGTGGGGTGAGGGGGGGGGACCCGAAAGAAAGGAGGGGTGAGGCAGAGAGAGGTGGGAAGGGGTAGATGGGACAGAGAAAAGGGGATGGGGAGAAAGAAAAAAGGTGAGGGGTGGGTGGGAGAGAGCGCAACAGAGTGAACTATATCAAAAAGTAAAATTCACCAATCAGCCATAACTTTATGACCACCCACTGAGACATGGACCTCTGGAGGTACATTGCGGTATCTTGCACTAAGCTGTAAGGAGATCCTTTAAATCCTGTAAGTTGTGAGGTGGGGCCTCCATGGATCAGACTGGTTTTTCCAGCACATCACACAGATGCTCGATTGGATTGAGATCTGGAGAATTTGGAGGCCGACTCAACACCTCAAACACAGGTTATTCCTCAAACCATTTGTGAGTTCATCAGACCAGGCCACAGTCTTCCATTGCTCCGTGATCCAGTTCCGATACAGACATGACTGTCAGTACTTTTGGCTGTGGACATGGGTCAGCATGGGCACCCTGACCAGTCTGAGGCTACCTAGCCCCATACACAACTGTGATGCACTGTCTTTTCTGACACCTTTCTATGGGAACCAGCATTGATTTTTTTTTCAGCAATTTGAGTTAGAGCAGCCCTTCTATTGGATCCGAATACATAGGCCAGCCTTCACTCACATGAATCAAACCTTGGCCACCCATCACCCTGTCACGGGTTCACCGATTTTGCCGTCCTTGGACCACTTTTGGTAGACTGCGAACACACGGCAAGAGCGGCAGTTTTGGAGTTGCTCTAGTCTAGACATTACAAGTTGGCCTTTTTCAAAGTCGCTCAAATCCGTATATTTGTCCATTTTTTTCAGTTTTCAACACAACTTCAGAGACACGTTCACTTGCTGTAGAATATATCCCACCCACTTCCAATGTTACTCGATTTAGCAGTCAGTGATCATAATGTTAAGAGAGAGAGATGGTGAAATACAGAGTGACATAGGTGGTTATTGCCTCCTGCACTCCTTTGTTCTCTCTCGGTGTTTGGGCAGGTGATGTGGAAAGCAGACTTTTCCGCTCCAGCTCTCGCTCCCGATCGATAGTCGTGTCATTGTCCCAATTCTCGCAGCTGTCTGTCATCACATGTAGTCAGATCCAAGTGACTCACTCCCCGTGGAGACGCTGCCTCGTGTAGCGCTGCGTGTAATACTCCCAGCTGTACCATCCTCCTGACCGGCCACGCTCTTGTGAAATATTAACAGGAACAACATTTAGGAACCTACTCAGCCACATTAGTTTCCTGGAAGTCTCTCGGGTCTTCGAGTTGTTCCATTACTGTATTTCGTCTCCATCTCAAGACAAAAAGATGGCATTCAGGCTTGTGCAGGATCTCCACAGAATGTGTGTTTTGGTCAGCCAGGGCACAACACAGAAATAGCTGGTCATTTTCAATCAGTTGTGCTTAAGGCTGGTGCATGGAGTATGAACTCTCCACAAAACACTGCATTCACGGGTCCAGCTCAAGGTTCAGGTGGGTATAAAACAGGGATAAGTGTAGCTGCACCAACAAAGCCAACCACACTCCAATGATGTCACTCATAGCAAAACATTATTGCTCCAGACATCATACAGTGCAGCTAGTCAATGCCTCAACGCATTTCACCCAACTAAGTCCTTGCCAGGTGAAACGCGTCAGTGCGAGAAGGTACCTGGGCAGACCTTCTGTTTGTGATGTCCAGAACAACACATTTTTACTATAGTAGTTGCCATTGGAATTCAGTCGGCTTTCTTTATTTGGAGATAGCTGCATACAGCTGACCACCATGCAGGAGACTGCAAAGTTCCTGGATCCCTGCAAGACAGGCCTGGAGGCGCCGGGGCCCTGCAAGACAGGCCTGGAGGCGCCGGGGCCCTGCAAGACAGGCCTGGAGGCGCCGGGGCCCTGCAAGACAGGCCTGGAGGCGCCGGGGCCCTGCAAGACAGGCCTGGAGGCGCCGGGGCCCTGCAAGACAGGCCTGGAGGCGCCGGGGCCCTGCAAGACAGGCCTGGAGATTTACCCCTTTCTATGTCCTGTTTACCATTATCACCGAGTGTAAGAAAACCCCAAACTTTGGGTTTCTCCCATAACAGGAAGAGAAAATCTTCCCAAGGGGACGCTGGTACTGATGACAACCAGGGATTCCCTCACTATGGAGGGATTTCCTCACTTCCTCTTTTGGTTAAGGGACGGAAAGTGAAGGAGATTTTCCACAATGGGATACAGATTGCATAGAGGGTTATAATCCTCCCTTACTCTATTCAAAATGAAGAAAAAAAAATACGTTTTGCAGTTCCACTTTAAAATGAGCCTTTTGATTTGTGCTCCACAGGCATGGGATAAGAGTCCCCTGAATCGACCTGAAGTTGAAGGCCCTCAAAAATATGGGCTGCATATCAGATACTGAGCAGGTACAGTATATAATAACCTTGATCCATTTCTGCTTTTACCCTTGCCAGTGTCTACCAGTCCCTCATATTTCCAATGACAGAAAGGTTGGCTTCGAGGAGATCTGTAGACACCTGGCAGAGTCGGGTTATGCATGATGAGCACCATCTCTACAAGTACCTTTAGCAGGTTGAGGTCTACAGAGGGGGGCAAGGCAGTTTCTGGGAGCAAATGCCCGTAGACAAAAGCATTCTGCTCCCAATTAAAAACAATATGTGAAAGTCATAAAGCAAACATGGCGGCCCCTAGACACACATACCATTTTATCCTTGTACAAGCTCTTAAAAATAAAAACTATTCCTTATCAGCAAACGAACTCCATGTGTTCTCTTTTTAGCTCAAATTTGAATGAAAACCAAAAAACAAACAAACAAAACAAACAAGCCGATAACCTACATTGCAGAATTGCTATCTGTGAAGGACAGGCTGCCGCTGAAAAGAATCACCATTGGGGGAATAAATATAATTATTCCGCTGAGTTAAATTTTCCGGTTTCTAGGGAAATTCTGCCTTCTCAGCTGACCGCAGGCGATAAGTGGAACTCTTCAAATTTTCCTATTGTAAAGAAAATTTCCTCCAATTACTCTCCGCTGAAAGATCGCTCCAACAAAATTCACAGATAAAGGCAGGATTTATGTTTTTGGCTGTTTCGCCTGGCTGTACCGCTTTCAATTTCCCATTGCAGACACTAGGTGGTTAATTCAGATGGATAAAAACCTGAGACTACCCACACGGTACAATCTTTTACTGCAATACAAATTTCAGACGCTTCCATTGGAAAATATTTTCACGCAGTGTGTTCAATTCACAAAGCTTTAAAACACAAGGTTAAGGATATTTAAAGTGGAACTAAAGTCCGAAATACTTCTCTCCTACAATGGTTCAAGGTCCTTTCAGTCATCCCAGCGGGAAGGATCTGGGCAGGAATGTAAACTGAGCTACGCATGCTATCTGAAAGATGCACGTGTGCATGAAGGACCAAAATTAGACTATATGGTTTATTAACATCTTGCGGTTTAGGTTCCCTACCTATAAGGTAAAGTCCAGATCAGCATGTGCCCAGCATTTGAAGTAACGCAGTTGAGCATATGATGAATAAAAAAACTGCTCCAGACCTGGCCAGGTTGGGCAGGGCACACTCCCTCCCCTACACAATGGAAGTATGCCTTTTTTTGCTGCTGCAATTTACACATGCCCTTCATAAATCTAAAGGTCCACTACAGCCACAATTCAAACTGATACCTATATACAGCACATCCTACCTGCTTAGCACTTTGGTTTTATATCCAAACAGTAGAAAGCACCCTCGGTCCACCTCACTCCTTATTTGCAATCTGGTGATCCTGGATCATGGCTACCAGTGATGCTGGAACACCTTCCATGCTCCTTCTCACATGCAGCAAGACTGATGTACAAAATATCAAAGCAAAAAGTTTCTCTCAACCACCAATCAGATTTAAAGCCCAACTCCAGCATTTTACTTAAAAATGATCCTCCTCTCCCCCGGCAGATGGCGCACACCTATGCCCCATTGGTGGACTGTTCCAGGGCATCACCACAACCAATGAAGCGCTATGGACCTTGATGACCTTTGGACCTTGCACTTCTAAAGCATGGGAAAGACATGTTGCAGGGACTGGTCTAGCAGCGCAGAGGATCAAGTAAATCTTCTCTATGCCCCCTAGGAGCACAGCGCAGCTGCAGAGAGGAATTTTCAAGTCTTCCAGAGTTGGGCTTCAAAAGCTGCCTTGGAAGTTTAAATGTGATTGGTAATGCGGAAAGCAAAAGGGAGACATTAAAAAGCATCATCTTGACAAAACATATAAACATATACCAACCTCCCTCCTGACCCTTTGAGGTGACATGCATGTTCTACAGATGCAGTAGATCAAATAGTACCCAAAATTCACAGTCACAATAGTACATAGCTCAACGGTTGGTTTTAACTGTTGCTGGGAACTCTTTAACTTCAGCACAGAAAATTATCATTGTTAAAACAGTTGCCAAGTTTACCATAACGAAGCTTGTCCCATGTAGATAATTCTTCTTAATCCTAAAATAATCAAACTCTTTATAAAGGATGCTAGCATAGACAGGCTCTACACCAGCCACTCTCAACCAGAGTTCTGTGGAACCCTAGGGTTCCTCCAGAGGTTGCTTGGGGTTCCTTGAGAAGTGGCTGATTGACCTCCCATTTGATGGTGCCTGCACCAGGGTCAAAAGCACTGGGCAGTCAGCAGCATGACATCAAGGATATTTTTACCATCTGAAAGGGTGTCTTTGTGACTACCACTATAAAGGGAGTTGCTTTCCACTGGCCACCAGCGTAAGGGGATATTTTTCTCACTGACCCTTAATGAACTGGTTTTAGCAGGGGGGGGGATCCTCAAGATCTGAAAATTTTAGTTAACCTCAATGTTTGATTGAGGTTAACACCGACACTGGTTCCATGCTACATACATGATACTGACAAATATAAAAGTTCCGGGGAAATGTCCTTTGCACTTACCAGATTACAGGTAGCACCCCCCTGATATTCCTCAGGTAGTTTTACAATCCATCGTTCTAGGTGCCTCCGCTAAAGGTTCCAACGTTGTGGCAATATTTGTTACTGCTGCGGCCATTACAGCAATCCCGATGTACTAGGTACCAAATGATGTCCCCTCCATTACTGAATGGACACTAGAACAATGACATTGCACGAGAAAGGAATTGCTTGTGGCACAACTTTACAATACACAAAATACACAACATAACCACATTTATTCCGCCTGGATCCTTTAAACGGAATTGGAAAATTTCAAGGTCTTTTTAGAGGAGTTTCAGCAATGGAGCGAATAGACTTGAGGCTATTCCCTGATTACAGCACTGATATACTCATTCCATCTCCACGTCCGGAGATTAGATGCTGCTATCCAATGCAAACCCCCCCCCCCCTCCACTTTCTCTCCAATCTTTTTTGTATTCTTGTTTGCATCTCCTATTAATTTTTAAGCAGCTACCTCAACTTACCATATTAATTTAAAATTACAAATGGCCCTTTTGATCCTATGGGCTCTTGGATCTGAATATCGTTTCTGGCCTAATGCTAGAACGCATCCCATTGAACATTACATATGCTATACAGTGCCTTGAAAAAGTATTCATACCCCCTTGAAATTTTCCACATTTTGTCACGTTACAACCAAAAACGTAAATCTATTTTATGAGATTTTGTGAGATAGACCAACACAATGTGGCACATAACTGTGAAGTGAAAGGAAAATGATAAAATGAGTTTTTAAAAATTGTATTTAAATATCTGAAAAGTGTGGCGTGCATTTGTATTCCGCCCCCTTTACTCAGATACCCCCAACTAAAATCTAGTGGAACCAAGAAGTCATCTAATTAGTAAATCGTGTCCACCTGTGAGCAATTTAATCTCTGTATAAACACAGCTGTGAAGCCCTCAGAGGTTTGTTAGAGAACCTTAGTGAACAAACCACATCATGTAGGCCAAGGAACTCACCAGACAGGTCAGGGATAAAGTTGCGGAGAAGTTTAAAGCAGAGTTAGGTTATAAAAAAATATCCCAAGCTTTGAATATCTCACGGAGCTCTGTTCAATTTATCACCTGAAAATGGAAAGAGTATGGCACGACTGCAAACCTACCAAGACATGGCCGTCCATCTAAACTGACAGGCCGGGCAAGGAGAGCATTCATCAGAGAAGCAGCCAAGAGACCCATTGTAACTCTATAGAAGCTGCAGAGATCCACAGGACGACTATTGGTCGTGCACTCCACAAATCTGGCCTTTATGGAAGAGTGGCAAGAAAGCCATTGTTGAAAAAAAGCCATAAGTCATCCTGTTTGTTTGCGAGAAGCCTTGTGGGGAACACAGCAAACACGTGGAATTAGGAGCTCTGGTCAGATGAGACCAAACTAACTTTTTGGCCTAAGAGCAAAACACTGTGTGGCAGAAAACTCACACGGCACACCAACCCCACCGTGAAACTTGGACAACGACCCTAAACATACAGCCAGAGCTACAATGAAACGGTTTAGATCAAAGCATATTTATGTGTTAGAATGGCCAAAAAGTCCAGACCTAAATCCAATTGAGAATCTGTGGCAAAACTTGAAAATTGCTGTTCATACGCTCTCCATCCAATCCAATTTGAGCTATTTTGCAAAGAAGAATGGGTAAACATTTCACTCTGGATGTGCAAAGCTGGTAGAGACATCCCCAAAAAGACTTGCAGCTGTAATTGCAGTGAAAGGGGGTTCTACAAAGTATTGACTCAGGGGTTTTATACAAATGCACACCACACTTTTCACATATTGGAATACGTTTTGAAAAGCGTTTATCATTTTCCTTCAACTTCACAACTATGTGCCACTTTGTGTTGGTCTATCACATAAAATCCCAATAAAATACATTTACGTTTTTGGTTGTAACATGACAAAATATGGAAAATTTCAAGGGGTATAAATACTTTTTCAAAGCACTGTATGTTCCTATTCAAAAAGCACAATAAAGATAAATAAAAATGGCAGCTTACCGTTGTATTTGCTTTCCAAATCTGTAGTTTTCCCCCTCTATGTAATGTTAAGGATCGCCTGGGGACTTAATGTGTATACTCTTTGTGCTGGTAGATCTCATCAGTTGTAAACTAGATGTGCAGACTGTCTATTCTAACAAAGGGTTAAAGATATCAAGGCTTGGATGGTAAACTGTATGGTAATACACGTCGCCAGTTTTCCCCCACTTCATCCTTCTGATTGCACTTTGATATCGATCAGAAAATCTGCCAATTTATTAACCTGCTCCAAAGAAACCAATGGAAACAAACGTTTCACAAATGTATTGTTAGAATTGCCACGTGAATGGGAACCCAAAACATACAGTGAGGTTTTCTGACATTTGACTGCAAAAGTGAAACTACGCTTTAAATCCAGGTACCTGTGCAGTTCTTGTGTTCATAAATGCCTGACACAAATTCCATGCTCACCTTGTGACTTGCTACAATGTAAAGTCTGATCACAGAGGTGGAAAAGACTGAGCAAATGCTTCCTCCTGCCTGCAGCAAAATGATCTCATAATCTAGGTAGAATCACTGGACTAGTTTCAGGATAAAATGGTTTTACGTAGTGACATGCCAAGAATTTATTCACGCAGACCTACAGTTATGGGAAAGTCCACTTTAAACAGACAGGGGCGCCTGAACATAGTGGTTTACATGGCTGTTCTGTAGCTGCCATGAGTAAGAATTGCAACACAGCCAGGCAAAACTGAATCAGGGAGAGATGGATGGCTCGCCTCGGCTACCGGTAGAGCTGGCAGGAGATCCTTGGATTATTGAGTATTTGGAAGCTTTGCCAGAACAAACAGCCCATATTTGCATGATCTGTTCCCTGAAACAGGGAAACGCCAAGAGAAGAAAAACACAAGAGAACACTTGTAAAAGCTTCCATCGCAGAGACTGCATAAAAAAAAAAAAAAAAAAAAAAAGAAAACACGACATGTTCTTTTCCATGGCAGGCAGACGGGAGCATTTCTTAAGGTGTCCATGTGTCACGGTACAATGGGATAAAGGGTATTCAGCAGGAAAAAATGTTTAAGGTTCTTTTCGGAGGAAAGTTTTTAGTATGTTGTATTTTGGCAGAATTTCTGATCGGACTTGCCCTGTAGCATACTCCAGATCATTTTCCGAGTGATTACGGCAAGGCCCAAGTTTAGGGTAAGGATAATAGTTAGCTCGGTGCAGTGCTAAAGCAAAAACTTTCATAGAAAAAACTTAAAAGGGTTAGTTCACCATTACAGTAAAAATGCCTGTGCACTCCAGCTACCCCACTACATAAAAAAAAAAAAAAAACATTGCTCATGTTTTGAAGACGCTGCTTTAATACTATAAAATTTAGACTGAGTAGCCTCTCCCAAGTCTGTCCAAAAAACTCCTAGGTAGGCCAGGTTCCATTCTTCTCCTAGGTAGGCCAGGTTCCATTCTTCTCCTAGGTAGGCCAGGTTCCATTCTTCTCCTAGGTAGGCCAGGTTCCATTCTTCTCCTAGGTAGGCCAGGTTCCATTCTTCTCCTAGGTAGGCCAGGTTCCATTCTTCTCCTAGGTAGGCCAGGTTCCATTCTTCTCCTAGGTAGGCCAGGTTCCATTCTTCTCCTAGGTAGGCCAGGTTCCATTCTTCTCCTAGGTAGGCCAGGTTCCATTCTTCTCCTAGGTAGGCCAGGTTCCATTCTTCTCCTAGGTAGGCCAGGTTCCATTCTTCTCCTAGGTAGGCCAGGTTCCATTCTTCTCCTAGGTAGGCCAGGTTCCATTCTTCTCCTAGGTAGGCCAGGTTCCATTCTTCTCCTAGGTAGGCCAGGTTCCATTCTTCTCCTAAGTAGGCCAGGTTCCATTCTTCTCCTAAGTAGGCCAGGTTCCATTCTTCTCCTAAGTAGGCCAGGTTCCATTCTTCTCCTAAGTAGGCCAGGTTCCATTCTTCTCCTAAGCCTGTCCAAAAAAAACCTGAGAAGGCCATTTTCCGTTATTCTCTCAAGCCTGTCTGAAGATCTCCTAGGTAAGCAACATGCCGTTCTTCTCTCAAGCCTGTTCGAAAAAAACCCTAGGCAGGCAATATTTAATTCTGCTCCCATGCCAGTTTAAAAAAACTCCTAGGTAAGCCATATTTAATTCTTCTGCCAAGTCTGTCCGAAAAACTCCTACATAGGCAACATTCCATTCTTCTCCCAAGCCTGGGTAACATTCCAACTCACCCAAAAGAATGCTTGTTCCCGGGAAATTAAGGAGTGTGTGCGGCCTATTCTATCAAAGCCGCTACCCATCAGAAAATGCAAACGAAGTGACGTTCTGTCGTGGCCATCTTGGTACACCCGCACTCGTCCGCAGTAAGCCTACAAGGCAGCAGCAGGCATCTTTTTACACCCACGAAGTCTTGCATTTCACACTCATTTTAACCAGTAAACTCAGCTTATATAGTGAAATACAGTATTTTGAAATGCGTCAAACCGTTTTGTTTTTAAAAGCAGCAGTGTTCTGCCAGATTAGCAAACCTGTGAGATCAGCGGGTTTGCCGATGCTTTTTCGACATCAAAACAGTGTTGCGGACTTCCAAATACTATATTTCACTATATAAGCTCAGTTCACTGGTAAAGATAAGTGTGAAATGCAAGACTTCGGTGGGTGTAAAAATATGTTCACTTGCCGCCTTCAGACTGTAGGCTTACTGCGGACGAGTGTGGGTGTACCCAACCCAAGAGGGCCACGATAGAACGTCACTTCGCTTGCATTTTCTGATAGAACACAGCCAACATCTGGTACATCCTGCTACCTAGGCAAGACGTGAAGGGGATTTCTACCTACCTAGGATTTTTAGAGCCAGTCTTAAAGTGGATGTAAACCCAATGTCATCCTTTCTAAACTACTGCCATAGGGGTTATCTATAAGGATATACATGCCTCCTGCATGTATCTTTACCTGTCAAATGTCTCCCCTCTGTCTGTTATGAGACCCGAAAAACTGCAGATTCGGTGGGCGGGTCTGTTGTCTGGAGCTCGGTGGGTGGAGTTGTGATGTCAGTAGACTCCCCGCCCACCTCTACACTCCCCTTGTCAATATGCATTTCTTTCTGTTTATTTCTAATACTGAATTTCTGCTATGATCTCTAACATCCAGTGAAAAGACAGGAAAGTAACCACATGACTTCATCATGCCAAATCATTCTGAGGTGTGGAACAGCCAATCCTTGCAGAGCTGCTGAAGAAAGGAGTGGGGGAGGGAATTAAAAAATAATGCATGTCTTAGGCTAGTGCACCAGATATTTAAATCACCTGTCACTCACAGCAAGGGGGAGGATTTGACAAAGTTTTTCTCAGTTTGTCAAGATTTTTCTCACTGAACAATAAAAGAGGATTGCTCAGAGATGGATTAACTCGTTGTGGCAAGACTGGGCTCAAATGATAGGAAATCTTATAAGCTACGGTATGATATAAAAAAAAAAAAAAAAAAAAAAAAAAATTTCGGGTTTATATCCACTTTAAGGCCACGCGGCCTACAGGTAAGACATTGAAAAGCAGCTTATTCAAAACCTCAGCAGTTTTTTTTTTTTATGTACTGGGGATGGAATGCATGGGCACGTTTATTTTATGGTAAACTTACCCTTTAAGAAGGCTTTCCCTGTTGACTTCCTTCTAAAATTATGTTTGTTACCGAGCTCCTGGCTGAATTAAAGAGAAATGCGTTATGTTGCCCAGTCTTTTACTAGCCAATCCTGACTGACCCACTTATACTTGCATTCACCACAATGCCCCAATCCAGTCTCTGGTTCTTCCCCCCCCCCCCCCAAAGATTTGGGTTCCATACATTATACCCCTTAGCGGTTTTTAATCTACCCTAACATTTTATACATACTTTTTCCAATTTAATTTTTTTCCAATTTTTATCATATGCTGAGAGAGTGCGGAGATGTCACCAGCATGGTCACATCCCTGAGGAAGTGCTGTGATGTCATCCATGTAGTCACATCACAGAGGGAGTGCTGTGATGTCACCCACATTGTTCATCTTCCTGAGGAAGTGCTGGGGTGTCACCCACATTGTCATATCCCTGAGGAAGTGTGGTGAGGTAACCTGCATTGTCACATCCCTGAAGTGCTGTGATGTCACCCGTGTCATCAAATCCCGGAGGAAGTGCTGCCCAAGATGTCACATCCCTTCCAGGGTACACACAACATTGAAACATTTTGGTAACTGCAATCTGCATAGGCGCTCTTAGGCCCCTTTCACATTTTGCATAGCGGGAACCAGCATTCCCACTCACGATTTTTTAAGCATGATTTGCACACGTTTCTACGTGTTGTGCATAGAGCAGCCCATTCACTTCAGAAGCTCCTGCTCCTTTTTGAGGAACGACCTTTATGCAATTTTTCGGTGCGATTGCAGAAATTCTCTTTCGCACAATAAATAATAATGCAAAACATAAATAAATAACTTGCAACGCATTTGGGGCGCCATTAAGAATGGATGGGACCCTAATGTGCGTTGTCCGTTTTACCACAATCTTACAGCAATTTGGAATTTCAGACAGAATCGTTACCAGCACTGTATCGCAAGATTGGGAGCCTAGGAGCTGATCATATTAGCTATTGGGCTTTAATGCAACACCCAGCGGTTTTAAAATGGCACTCAAGTCATACCTCCCAACATTTTGAAATGGGAATGAGGGACATCTACTTGCAAACATATGTAGGCATAGGACACGCCCCCGACACACCCACTTAAAGGAGAATTAACCAAAAAAAAAAGGTTAATTAGATCCACAAGGACTTTTTTTTACCACTACTAATCCTTTATATTGGCTTTTAAAATTTACAAATGCAGCAATTTAGAATTTGGATAAAAGATTTAGCACTGCAAACCAATGTTTGAAAGATAAAAAGTGCATTTTATATACAACTATATAGATCAGACCAAAATGAGGGGTAAAGAGGGACAGAAGTACATTTCTCCAAATCAGGGAAAGTCCCTCGAAATCAGGGAGCTATGCTCAAGTGGGTCATTAACAAATAACATACTCCTTGTTAACATATGAGCACCACAGCACAACAAATCGATTCTTAGAGCCGCCCCTTAGTCAAAGCTCTGCTGTAAAAGGAACGGTAAAAGATTGTCATCAAGACTAGTTCAGGTTGCTTACACTGCTTGCTTTAAAGGCCTTGGGCACACCTGGCGTTTGCCCAGCTCTCTTGAATGCCCTTCTCCTGGCAGGAGAAAAGCAGTGCCTAAAGCCGTGGTTTTTTTTTTTTTTTTTTTTAAACACATTTGGGCACTTCAAGCGATTTGACGTTAATTTCAACGGCCGGAATAATTTATTCTGGCTATTGAAATGAATCAACACTCAAGCGCTAAGTGCGCCTAGCATTAATGTGCATTTAAACACGTCAAGCATTTTTCTGCCAAAACACTGTTGCCCTGAACATGCTAGCAGTGTTTGTGCCTCTAAGGACCCTTCACACCTGGCGATTAAGTAGCAAAAAGCACCACGCGTGTTTGGTTGCCATCCATTTTTCATTGCACCTAAACGCGATGCAGTTTTTGATGCGATTCTTGCGTGATAAATCACAGCAAACTGCATTGCGTGAAGCTTGACGCCCAAAAAAGGTACAGGAGCTTCTTTTGGGCAACAAGCGTAATAAATCATGGCAAAACCACACCATGTTTAGGTGCCATTAAAAATGACACCCAAAACATGCGTGGTGTATTTTGCCACTATTGCAGTGCAATTTGGAATCTTTGGGCCTAAACCCCTATGTGTGCTTGAGCACATAGGCCAATATTAAGGGACGTTTAGAGGCAGGGAAAAATGTTTTTAAAAACGCAAACGCTCTTAAAAGTGGCGTTTTTGATGCCAATTGTGCAAGACTACTCTTTAAAAAGAGATTGATATATCATTTTGTATATATATTTTTATGATTATTATCCGTTATGATATAGTAGAGCTGTACAAATCGTTAAAAAAAAAAAAAAAAATGCGATCTCGATTCAACCCCCCTCACAATCTTAATCCAGCATTTCCACGATTCATGCAACAAGTGCAGAGCCTCTCTGCTCACAGGGGTTAAAAAACAACAAAAAAAAAAAAGCAGCAATGTTAAACATTGTTCAGAAGAGAGATAAAAAGAAACATTGTATCATTCTGTTTTTAGAGATTAAAAGGGATCAACTTTGGTCTGCAAATTAGGTCAGTTTAACCACTTAAAAAAAGTCCAGCCTGAGCTCATTCCGCTGGGCTTCTCCTAAGGGTCACAGGAGTGCAATTAGTTTTGCACTCATGTGACCCGTTTTCAGCAGAGACAGGTCTGAAGTCCGCTCTCTGCTGACGTCACCAAGATCAGTCCAGGCACCGCATCATCCCGACTCTGGAAGTCTGGATCTGCCAGGAGCCACTGAGACGGCTGATCCCCCGCCCCTCCACAGCTCAGCGCTCCAATGAGTGCAGAGGAGCAGAGCAGGAGAGCTGCCGATTGACAGACAGCAGCTCTCCGCTCTGGGAGGTGAGAGAACCGAGCCATCGGTGATGTTCATGGCTTGGTTCTTAGTGACTAGGCGGCGGGTGACAGATGCAGCATCCACCTTGGTAAGTATGATTATGGGATAATAAATCCCATACTTCGATTGTAAAGTCTTTTTTTTATCATTAAAAAAATAACATAACATGTTATACTTACCTGCTCTGTTGCAGTGGATTTGCACAAAGCAGCCCGGATCCCCCTCTTCTTGGGTGCCTCCGCGGCTCTCCTGGCCCCTCCCTCCTTTTAAGTGCCCCCACAGCAAGCAGCTTGCTATGGGGGCACCCGAGCCACAGCTCTCTATGTCCATTCAGACACGGAGCTGCAGCCCGGTCCCCTTTCTAGTCTCATTGGCTGACTGACTGCAGCAGGAGCCAATGGCGCAGCGCTGCTGTCTCAGCCAAGGAAGAGGGGAGTCCCGGGCGGCCGAGACATTCCTACAACATCGCTGGTTTTAGAGGGACTCCAGGTAAGTGTTAAAGGGGCTGCTGCACATAGAACGCATTAAGACAAAAAACCTTCAGACTTTTACAACCCCCTTTAAAAGACAGCTCTTTTACTGACACTAGTTGCATACAAGTTAAAATCAGTAATTTTTTGCTAGAAACCTACTTAGAACCCTTAAACATAAATATATATATATATATATATATATATATATATATATATATATATATATATATATATATATATATATATATATACACACATACACATACATACATACATACATACATACATATACACACACACACACATCTTTTTTTCTCAAAACAATAGGTGCTGGAACAGGCACCAAAGGGTCTGAGCCAGAGGTGATGGAACTGAGTTCCACCAAGTTCCCCCTGAAAAAAAAGCCTAATATTAATATATATATAAATATATATATATATATATATATAAATATATAAAAGCAGCGACCGTAGAGATAAAAATGGCGGTTGTTGCAATATTTTATGTTACACTGTATTTGCACAGCGGTCTTTTAAACGCAATATGTTGGGAAAATATACAGTTCAATTAATTAAAAAAAACCTAAACTGTAGAATGTGAAGGGTGATGTTACGCCGAAAATCGTGATCTTTATTCTAAGCAAAAAAAAAAAATATTTAGGATTCTCATTTTAGCCAGAATCGTGCAGTTCTATAATATATTATATGATTCTGATATAGTAAATAAGGAGCTGCATTCATTTGGTGCCTTTTTATCTATCAAAATTACCTATTCTTTCCTTGTGGCCGCTAACACATGACGGCCCCTCTTAATTGCGCACGACCTCATTAAATAGTCTCTTGTTGTAATTTTCTAGGATACACAACCTGTTATTCTGCTCATCCCTCATTATGATAAGCCCGCTCCAATTATCTGGAAAAAGATGACGGGAAAACATCTCTATTTCCTGTCCTTCTCTCACCGGACGGGCCGGCACAGGAGATTGATGCAGCTTCTCCTACTACCTGCTCTTTTCATATTTCATTTCCAAAAGCAATCTCAAATCCAATTAGTCCTTGCCAGTCGCCGGCACCTGCCGTCTCCTCTGCTTCCCCAATATTGGATTTTATACTTTTCTTTGTGCTATTTGAGCCTTTGTGCCGGGTGAAGATGCAAATTGCACATGAATGTATAAAAGTAATAAAAAAAATTTAAAAAAAAGGGCGTTTAACACACAAAACATGCCGCCCTTATCCCAATGCCACAGAACATTCACCACTTTTATCACTGCACAGAAACGTGGCGCCTGAGCTGGGAAAATGAAAGATGAACATGAGTGAGCATTTCAACACTGCCGCTCAAAAGCGATAAGAATTTTGCACAGTTTACAAAAAAAAAAAAAAAAAATTTTTTTTTTTTTTTTTTTTTTTTAAACAAATGTCTAGTGCAGCTAGCCTCATGCCCACTTACAGCAATTGCAGAGATCTACTGAGGACGTAATTATTTTGTACAAAAATTAGCTTTAAAGCAGAACTTCACCCAAAAGGTGGAGAAGACTGGAGCTCCTCTAAGCTCATCCCATTCATATCATGTATATCTGTAATAAATCAATAAACTGACAAGTTTGAAAGACAGGACTAGGGAAGGAAAGGGCAAAGCAACAGGTTCACTTTAACCACTTTGAGGCCAAGCCTTTTTCTGACGTTTTTCTAGTAAAAAATACAGATTTTTACTTGTAATCACTTTGAACTCCCACACTTTATTTTTTTAAGCAGAGACCCTAGAGAATAAAATGACGGCCGTTGCAATATTTTATGTCACACTGTATTTGCGCAGCGGTCTTTCAACCCTAATTTGGAAAAAAATTTTAATAAAACAAAAAAAAACAAAAAAAACAAACAAAAACAGTAAAATTAGACAATTTTTTGCTAACATGTCATGCTTTAAAAATTGCACGCTCATTGAATGGGGACAAACTACGGTACTTACAAATCTCCGTAGGAGACGCTTGTACAGATTATCCGTTTAGAGTTAGAGGAGGTTTAGTACTAGAATTAATGCTCTCGCTCTAACAATCGCGATGATACCTCACGTGTGGTGAGAACACAGTTTAGATATGCTCACGCGACTTACGTATGCAATCGCTTCTTCACACAAGCTCGGAGGGATGGGGCACTTAAAAAAATTTTTTCTCATTTATCCCCTTCGGGCCGACCGTGCGCACGTATGTGGCCTCGGCTTTAAGGGGTTATACCGGGATGATGCCTGCAGCAAAAAAAAAAAAAAAAAAGACAGTATTCAGAATTGCTGTTTTTGGCGCTCTGAATACTTTGAAGTGCAAAGGAGGAATTGGAGGTCTTTTAGACACCTGATCCCTCCATAAAGAGTACCTGTCACCACCTATTACTGTCACAGGGGATGTTTACATTGCTTGTGACAGCAATAAAAGTGATCACATTTTTATTTTTAAAGTGACAATGTAAAAAAAAAAAAAAATTAAAAATAATTTTAAAGTGCCCCTGTCCCCACGAGCTCATGCAGCAAAGAAAAAACGCACACGCAAGTCGCACCCGCATATGTAAACGGTGTTCAAATCACATACGTGAAGTATCACCGCGATCATCAGAGCAAGAAAAATTCTAGCACTAGACCTCCTCTGTGACTCTAACCTGGTAACCGTTTTTTTTTTTTTTTTTTTTTTTTTTTTTTTTTTTTTTTAGGTACCATAGTTTGACGCCATTCCATGAGTGAGCGCAATTTCAAAGCATGACCATTTACTCGGCATAACATCATCTTTCACATTATACAAAAAAATTGGGCTAACTTTACGGTTTAGTTTATTTTTAATTCATAAAAGTGTCTTTTTTTCCCCAAAAATTGCATTTGAAAAGACTGCTGCACAAATACCGTGCGACATAATACTGCAACGATCGCTATTTTATTCTCTAGATTCTCTGCAAAAAAAAAAAAATAATATATAATATATTTAGGGGTTCGAAGCGACTTTCTAGCAAAAAATATGGATTTTAACTTGTACGCAACAAATGTCAGAAGTATGCTTAGGCATAAAAGGGTTATATTTACACTGTCACGTTAAGTTTTTTTGGATCACTTTGAGGCTCGGTTCACACTGCAGCCTTGCAGGAACCCTGCAAATCCAGGTTCCCACATCGCATGCACCCAGCGGCAGTTCACACTACCCTATGATCAGCTGTGATTGGTCACAGCTGATCACGTGGTAAGAAGCCTCTGTCAGAGGCTTATCATCACGATCAGAGATGCGGTGTGTCAGACTGGCGCACGCCGGCATTTTATCCTGCTGGGTGTCATATAACGCCCAGTCAGGATAACAGAACCACTTGCCGGCCGTCATTCTGTTATAAGCCGGGCGGGAAGTAGTTAATAACACTTTAAAAGAGACGTGGCTGTTAATCACAGCTCTCTGTTCCTGTCCCTCTTCGCTCATTGGACGCTGAGCTGTGGAGGGGCAGAGCGGCCTTCTCAGGCTCTCAGCGGCTCGCTGAGAGGCTGAGATGGGTGTCATTCCAGGCACCTGGGCGATCCAGACTGTCAGATGACACAGTGCCTGGACCGATTTCGGTGACATCAGCAGAGGGCCGACTTCAGATGGCTCGCTGCTGAAAACGGGTTACAGGAGTGCAAAATGAATTGCACGCCTATGACCCATAGGAGAAGCCCAGCCAAACAAGCTCAGGCTGGACTTCTCCTTTAAGTGCATGGAGTTCCTTTAAGTCAGCCTGCCAAGTAGCATGACTGCTTAGAAACATAGATTTATTTATGACCAACTAATAAACCAATACCTTGCCCCCTAAAAAGACACGGAAGCCGATTAAGTTGGAAATAGGGCAAGGCCACAGCTTTATTGAACTTTCAAAAGTACAACTTTTCTCAGTCACAGTATACCATGAGCACCCAGAAAACAATCTCACAGTCTAAGAGGCCTGTCCTTACCATCAATGCCAGACAGGCATTAGACTGACCACAGAATTTAAGGCCCATAAAGCAACATCAATTGCTGCCAAGGTCAAAACCGCCATACGCAAGTCAGTGGTACATCGACAAGCGCCCCACCGCAGCCAGCACCTGCTCGACACCAGATTGTAGGCAGAGATTAACAGATGGAGGCCACTCATTTAAATGAACCCCATGAGGTGTTAATACTGTTATCTCCCTCAAGACCCTAGTGGCAGACAGCAATGCCACCAATCCTGCGGACAAATTTGAAAACCTAGGCATTCACCTTGCGGGGGGAAACGGCTCCAAACAAGCACAAAGTATGTGACGGCCCAAAACCAGAAAAGGGGAACAATGTTGGACCAAACAATAAATTAGTAAAACTGGCACAACACAGAGCAATACCATGCTTAATAGAGGAGATTGTATCTACATGCCGGTAATGCCCTACATTGTTACCCCATACATGAATGATAAGAATGAAGGGACATAAAACAAACAGTCTCGGGTAATAGCAGTAGCCAGAGTAGGCCATGAAAACTGACAATGAATTCTGCCAACTGCAAAGGAAAAATTCAATGATCCAAAGTAATTCTGGGGAGACGCATGAAATCAGAACAAAAAGGTGAGGACGAACATATAGCAAAAATTTAAATGATTCCAGTCTACCTAAAAGCCATCTCTATCATCAAAAAAACCCTTCCCATGGGCAGCTATGGCTACCAAAATGGGGGAAAAAAAAAAGTATGTGGGAAAAAATCATTAGGAGGCAAGACCAGCTGGGAAAAAGGGTACAAGACCCGAAAAAAATTCTAATTTGTTGAGGTTGGAAGAATAAGCAGGAGACAAAGGATTCAGTGATCAGCACATCCTCCGAGCTACCACAAACTGGGAGTTTGTCCTCGGCGGCAAGCTCACTAATCCGAAAGTTGCCAAAGAATGCCCAAGAAACTCGAAACAAGAAAGCCCTAAATGTAAAAAAAACAGAGGGCAAAAGGGAATGGAGGTCTTTAAAGTAGTGCACAGAAAACAGGTGCCGAGAATCAGGGAAGCAAGTCAGATGTTTCCAACCATTTTCCTTCAAAATCCTCTGAATAAGAAAACTTTGGAGATGTCATCCCAGCTGAATAGTCTGAACCAAATATAGCAGAGGGAGCGGTACCCACCATCAAAACCAGCCACAAATACAACCTGCAGGTAGAGGAGGTAGGAGAAAAGAACCAGGTGCCTGTCCCACGGGGGAAAGGGAGAAATCATCCACAGGTGGAAGCACCTATTCGTCCCAAATTTGCCGACAGGTTACCTGAGAGTTCTGGGAGGGGCAACAGGAGTCAGAAACAAGACTACACAAAAAAAACAAAAAACGAAGGACGAGGAAGACCCACAGCAGTTAGTTACATCTGAAACCAAACAGTCAACTGATGACATCCAAAACACCAGAAAAACACAACAGGGAGAACAAAAGGTGGAGAGAGCGTGCAGAGACGCAGTTAACCGCTTGACCATATTAGGAAAGGGCTCTAACAGCATCATGTTACACAACAAATAGAGTTGGGCCAATGAGGCCAGCCAAGGTTCAGCAGACCAGTCATCCTGGAATAAAATGCCAAAGCTACAGGAGCTGGATGCAGCCCTGTAAAAACTCCAGCTGTGTGTTCGACATTTCCTCCAATCATCAAAGAACGACCATTAGAGGAGTGCAAGAGGGACAATCGCGCTTCCAAGTCACCACGCATAGGAGCTGATCATTTGTACGTAATGACGTGCATCTGATATACATTTCATAGAGGCCCACAGAAGGCACTGCCCATCAGAAGTACGTGGAATGTGAAAACAAGGTGGCCCAAAAAGGTTGAAGCTGCTACAGCCATAGCTTCCTAGAGTCCCTTGGGAATTTAACCAACGAAAGAAGCTAATTAACCCCAGGAAGTCGGCAGACCATCCCCGCAATGTCAATTTCAATGCCCAAAAGGACAGGAGATGTGCAGGACCTTCCATGTTGTTGGGATGGAACAGTCGCAGTGTACAGGAAGGAAGCGAAAGGCAGATTCGATGTCCAGAAAACTTAGCAAAGAAAGTGCCTAATCAAAAGTGGAGTATTGGTCCCAGGAATGCTCCTGATCAATCCACCATTAACTGACAAGCCTGCACACCAAGAGAGAAAACCCGAAAGAGCGTTAGGGGTGGATGAAAGTGATCCAAGACCCCCTATTAAATCCCGACTAAGATCCAAGCCTCCCTACTGAGAGGGTACTGGTCTAGCCAGTGCAACATCCTTGAGACTTTCACTGGCATCCTCCAAAGGGTTGAACTTGGAACCCGGTTTGGCAGGTGGTGTATTCCCCATTCAGAAAGTCGACTGCGGGGTGGGCACCACCCCCAAGAAAAAAAGTTGTGCGCACACAGTGGCTCTCATTAAACAGTCAGCAGTTGCCTATTTGGATTCCACTGGCGTTCTGTGCATGTGACTGAAAAGAAGTTGGCCTGTGCTGGCACATGAGTAATAACCATATGCAGCGTAAAAGTCAGCGCTAGAGTGAATAAAGTTGGCAGCTACCAATGCAGGTCAATATACATAGCAGTGAAAACCTAGTTATTTCCAGGCAGCCATCGTTAGGCAAAACTGGGTATCAAAATCAAACCGCACAGCCCTCCATATATTTTGAAGACCTCCCAACTGAGATCCAGAGAACAGAATAGGGAAGAATTCTGAATTTTTTTTTTTCAGAGCAATGCATAGGCACAGAAACCCTGCAGCCAGTTCCCAACAATACATGGAACCTGCTTAGATTGTTCACCCTCAGTATTAACATCAATATCTTTCTAGCTGTCAACTGTTGGTACCAAAAAGCACCAGCACATCAGTGAACTCAGTGTGCCATTTTTAAATTGTATTTATTTAATCCCCTGTTCTAAGTGCAAATCGATGGGGAAAATCGATTATAGAGGGCCACCCAGGTGAGAACCAGACCCCGGGGATGGGGTGGGAGCCACAGCTAGCATACATCAAAATAAAGTAAACATAAAAATTGATTGGACTGCTGCACAAATATGCATCCGTGGCCCTAAAACAGCTACACTTGACTTATCCCAGACCACCCCATAATCATACCCAAGGGAGGTAGAGTATGACGAGTGATGATTGCTTGCTGGATGGAGAGTCTGAAGTCCAGTAGTTGACCCTGTGTGTCAGAGGTTGTGCTGGGACATACAAGGTGAATAAGGAGCCTCGTGCCTCAAGTGAAACTCTTGTGACAGATGAATCTCCTCAGAGCAGTTGGATGTGCCTCACCATGGCCTTTTCCTAGAGTTCAGGTTCCACCCAGTCACCTCAGGTCTTTGTAGCCAATCCTAAGGGAGCTACATTACTTCCCTTTTAGGTTCACACCTACAGTGATCCCATGATTCCAGCAGTCAAGGCTCCCTTTCCCTAAAGGCGGTTCAAGGGGCCTTCATTTTAAAAAAGGGGGGGCAAGCAAAGGCAGCCCCCTTACATCCCTCATGAGTCACTTTAAAGCAGAGTTCCACCCACTTTTTCAACTACCGTGTTTCCCCGAAAATAAGTCACGGAAGTACCAAGCTGCGCTATAACGAAGGTATTTGGCACATTTATATATTACAGAAACACACACATTGTACATTATATACTACTGTAATAGAGTGGATTATAGGATTTTTACAAGCATTTTAACTCAGTTCACACTGGGGATTCCTGACAGGCAGGGAGGGAGAGGGGGAGAGAAGACATCACATTACATGGTAAGACCTACCCCGAAACTAAGCCCTACTGTGTCTTTAGTTGCCAAAATATATATAAGACCCCGGCTTATTTTCGGGGAAACACGGTAGATCTTAAAGGAAAGACTACCCCTCCACCACTCGTTTTTGGCCATTGATTTTTTTTTTTTTTTCCTTCTTCTTTCTCCTTACCTTTATTGAAGTACCTTGTGTACTTCCACCCCAGCATCGTCGTGGCCCAGGGTGTCATTTCCTGCTGCTCGCCCACTGCCTTCTAGAACCTGTGTGTGTCCCAGAAGACGACGGAGCCATTCAGGAAGCGCCGCGGCGACTCGCGCATGAGCAGTAGGAAACTGGCGGTGAAGCCTGAAGGCACCACTGCTGGTTTCCCCTAGTTATGCCCTGTACACACGGTCGGACATTGATCGGACATTCCGACAACAAAATCCATGGATTTTTTCCGACGGATGTTGGCTCAAACTTGTCTTGCATACACACGGTCACACAAAGTTGTCGGAAAATCCGATCATTCTGAACGCAGTGACGTAAAACACGTAAATCGGGACTATAAACGCAGTAGCCAATAGCTTTCATCTCAATTTATTCTGAGCATGCGTGGCACTTTGTGCGTCGGATTTGTGTACACACGATCGGAAATTCCAACAATGGATTTTGTTGTCGGAAAATTTTATAGTCTGCTCTCAAACTTTGAGTGTCGGAAAATCCGATGGAAAATGTGTGATGGAGCCCACACACGGTTGGAATTTCCGACAACAAGGTCCTATCACACATTTTCCGTTGGAAAATCCAACCGTGTGTACGGGGCATTAGAATGGCGGCAGCTACACCCGATCCGATGGACTGGGTGACATCGCGGGCTCCCTGGACCGGCAAGTGTCCTTATTAGAAGTCAGCAGCAGTGTTTGTAGCTGCTGACTTTTAAAGAAAAACATTTTTTGCGGCTGGAACACAGCTTTAAAGAGGAACCAACAATGCATCTGACTGAGCACCACAAACCAAAAACAGGTGTACCGAAATGAAGATTTTGGTGCCGAACCCGAAAAGGCCAGTTTTTAAAAAACATTTTTATATAAAATTGTGTTAGTGAACTTTTTAATATCATGAATATGAACTTATTGTCGGCCATTATCAGCACCTTTAGTGAAAGAAAAGCTCAAGAAATATGCATCCCTTTAAAAACGTTATGTATGTCTTCACACTGGTCCATTGCGCTCCCGTTGTGGTGTTAAAAATAAAAAAAAATATTTTAAAATGCACCTCCCCATTGAAATGTATTGAAAAAACAGCAAAAAAAAAAAATGCATTAAACGAACCTGTGTTACGTTTTTGATGCAGTTTATGAATTGCATGACCTACAAAAAAAAAAAAAAAAAAACACACCATAAGCACAGTAAAATCGCATGCCTTTTCAGGCCCAATTTTGGGCACCTTTTTCTCTATCGGCAAATTGCCGAAAACACCATTTTCAGCCGCCAAAATTTTGGTGCATCTCAAAAAAAATAAAAAAATTCAAAAGCAAACTCCCCCATTCATTCATGCCTCCATGATTTAGTTTGCTGAGAAATCGCTTTGAAAAAACACACACACACACACACCAAGCATTTCTGGCCGTGGTCATCTTGAGTAAGGGCATCTGGTTCATGTAACATTTACTTCCTGGTATCCATCTGCCCTTAGCTCAGGCAGGTGTTTCGTCACATATGGCGACCCATCACATTTGGCTACCCGCTGGAGTGCACATGCGCGACGCTGCCATATGCGTTCCAACACTGTTGTTTCGTCAGATTAGGCGACCGCTCAGAATGTGTAACGGAAGTGACGTTCTGTCGCCGCCGTCTTGCTACATCCTGCACTCAATAGTAAGGATACATTGAGAAAGGGAAAGCGGACATCTTGTTACCCCACCGGAGTTTTGCATTTTACACTTATTTGTAACAGTAAACTGAGTTTATATAGTGAAATACAGGACTTAGAACTCCGTCTGACTGGTTAGATGTTGAATTTTGAAAGAAGCAAAACTTCTGTCAGATTAGCAAACCTGTGACATAAGCAGGCTTGAGGCTGCTTTTAAAATTCAACATCTAACGAGTCAGACGGAATTGTAAGTCCTGTATTTCTCTAGATAAACTCACTTTACTGCTAAAAATAAGACTCCGGTGGGTGTAAGAAGATGTCCGCTTTCCCCCTTCTCAGTGTATCCTTACTATGGAGAAGTGCAGGGTGTAGCAAGATTGCGGCAACGGAACGTCACTTCCATGGCGGTTTTAGTGTGCTCTTTTGTCCTAAAACTGTTGGAACGCATATGGCAGCGTCGCGCATGAGCACTCCATCGTGTAGCCAAATGTGATGGGTCGCCATATGTGACGAAACACAGGCAGGCGTGCTTAGCTGAGAAAGCCCCTCCTGAAGACTCCTGGGAAGTATGACATCATTTTGGCTTAGGCAAGAAACCAGGAAGTAACTAGAGAAATGTTAAAAAGAAAAAAAAAATTAAAAAAAAAACAAAAAGGTCTAAACACAAGTAAATAAATCTTCCCATCTACTAATACTAGCAGCATAAGGATCAAAAATAGTCAGTGATGATTGAGAGAGTGAAGTTCTGTTTTAAGTATGAAGCACAAAGCAAGTGGTGAAAGCTCACACATACAATGTTCCAGCACATTCTGCTATAATTAGTATGCGGGGATCACGCTGCTAAAACGTTAATCTGAAATTTGCACCTCCAGAAGAAAACACGGGCTTTGCGAGCTTCCTCTCCACGCTCTGCTAATCTGTCGCTGGCAGCTGCGGGAAGGAAACAATATTTCCAGTCCCCCAATCATGAGCTTAACTGAAATTCAGAAAGCAGCCAACAAAAAAACATTAAACGTGGAATTCCAATGCCACGGTCCCCGTCTAGAAGAGTGAGCTGGATATTTCTGGGCTGGCAGTTTCACTTTCACTTACAGGTCCCTTTCCCCAACCCCAGGCCTGTGCATGGACAGTGAAAGAAGCAGCAGCAAAACTGATGAGCTCAACTCTGCTCTCTCCTACTATCAGCATGCTCCATGGCACTGCAGCACACCCGATTGGCTCCTTGTGCTGCTTTTCCCTCCCCCTCTAAGCGGTTCAGACTGCAAAAAGTTGATACAAATATTAAAATTCAGGTTCTTACACTGCTTGCATTTAGTTCAACTTTGAAGCAAAACTATATACGCTAAAACTTTTTTTTTTTTGGATACAGAGGGTTACAACTCCTGCCAGGTTTTTTTTTTTTGCCATCTGTGTCCCATTGGGGAGATTTCCCTTCACTTCCTGTCCCATACAGGAAGCGAGAGAAAATCCTTCCAAAATGAGGGACGCCTGTTTGTTACCAGAACTCCATTGGAGGATTTCCCCTCTATTCCTGTCCTAGAGAATCCAAAATGTAGGAAGCAGGCCAACCAGCAGCAGCTGAAACACTGAGCAGACCTAACTAATCACATGCAGCTGCACTGATTTTTCTATGGCCCTTCATATAATATAAGGCTATGGAAAACCTGCGTGTCACTCGTCGTAATAGATCACATGCGTTTGTTTCTAAGAACTTCCTAAAAACCTAA
The DNA here is from genome assembly GCF_042186555.1 of Aquarana catesbeiana. Taxonomy (NCBI): domain Eukaryota; kingdom Metazoa; phylum Chordata; class Amphibia; order Anura; family Ranidae; genus Aquarana; species Aquarana catesbeiana. Next base: position 53,025,376 of record NC_133325.1, read on the forward strand.
CATTGCCATGGCAACGGGCAAACTGTATATGGCCGAGGTCATAAAATAAGGTTAGGGAAAACCTTTGCATCACTTGCAGCAATGTTCCAAGGTGCTGAACAGACGGCCTTTTTGCTCCTAACTACCTAAAAACCCGACTTCCAAGCACTGCCAAGGTAACTGGTTAAAAAGTGTTACTAAACCCAGGACCCTGCATTCACTATATCTGGTCTCCCACAGTACACGGAAATGCAATCATTATAGTAAATATAAACTGCTAAATACCTTTTCTCGTCAGCAGTATATAGCAGTCTTGTGACCTCTATCAGTGTCTGGTTTAAGCTTGTGGGAGGAGTTTTAATTCTCAATTGTCCTTTAAGGCTTCATGACCCCTGATTCTGTTTGGACAGTGCCGATTGGCCCTGTGCTGATCACATGCACTAAAAAAAAAAAAAAAAAAAAATTCTCTAGCAATGCACACCAAACTGAGCATGTGCAGAGTGCCCCCTGGTTCTGTAAATATCAGGAAATATATGTCGGGGACAGTGGAAGGGGAGGATCAGAGAAGACCATGCTTTACCACATATACAGACTGATTTTACCATTGTGGGTTTAGTAAACACTTATGCCGCGTACACACGGTCGGATTTTCCGACGGAAAATGTTCGATGGGAGCTTGTTGTCGGAAATTCCAACCGTGTGTAGGCTCCATCACACATTTCCCATCGGAATTTGAGAGCTGGTTCTCAAATTTTCCGACAACAAAATCCGTTGTCATAAGTTCCGATCGCGTGTACACAATTCCGACGCACAAAGTTCCACGCATGCTCGGAATCAAGCAGAAGAGCCGCACTGGCTATTGAACTTCATTTTTCCCGGCTCGTCGTACGTGTTGTACGTCACCGTGTTCTTGACGCTCGGAATTTCCGACAACATTTGTGTGACCGTGTGTATGGAAGACAAGTTTGAGCCAACATCCTTCGGAAAAAAATCTGATGGATTTTGTTGTCGGAATGTCCGATCGTGTGTACGCGGCATAATAGTTACGGAAATCCTTTATATCACTCGTAGTCATGTTCCAAGGTGATAAACAGATAGGCTTGTTTCTCCTAATCTCCTAAAAACTCGACCTCCCAGCACTGCCATGGTCACAAATTGTATATGTCCGTGGTCATAAAATAAGGTCACTGAAAACCCGTGTATCAATGGCAGTAAGTGCTAACCAGATAGGTTGTTGGGAAGTTATGACAACAAGCCCAACGTCCCAACACCCAGCTGAGGGGTGGTGAACCTGCAGGCTGCAGATACCAGCAACAAATGGTGTGCAGTACGTTCTACAGATAGGATTTTTACACTGCTGTATGTTGGAGTTTATCTTTACACAATCCCAACTTACAAATGCGCCATCATTAATACCTCATTACATCCTAATAAAAGACATCCAAACAGCACAGACATCTAATGATACCCACTTTCCATGGATCACGCCACATAAGCGCTGTGCATCACAATGGAGTTAATAATGGTTTTATAATATTCTGACATTACTCCCACTAATGCCTCCATTCACAGGCGGATGTACGCCATTACACTGTACATTATTACCACATGGGACCATTCTTCATTAAAAGGGTTCAGAACTGCACATTAGGACAGGCTTTCTGCTCAGTTTGCAGCAAATGATAGACACATTCCTTTCTTCGTAGAGACCTAAACCTTCTATAGCTTCATCACCCCTAACTGTCCTTTGTTTGAAACAGAACCCCTCTGTCCCCCTTTTCTCCAGATAAACTTTTTTGGTCTAATGTACAGGTCCTCCAACAGGGTTCTGGCCCCCCCCCCCCCGTGTCCTTCCTTACATCAGGGTCTCCCCCCCCCCCCCCATCAGTGTACTGCGTTACCATCATGGCCCCCCCCCACATCAGTGTCCTGCCTCACATCAGGCCCCCCCCACATCAGTGTCCTGCCTCACATCAGGCCCCCCCCCCCACATCAGTGTCCTGCCTTACATCAGGCCCCCCCCCCACATCAGTGTCCTGCCTTACATCAGGGCCCCTGCCCCCCACATCAGTGTCTTGCCTTACATCAGGGCCCCTGCCCCCCACATCAGTGTCCTGCCTTACATCAGCCCCCCCCCCCCACATCAGTGTCCTGCCTTACATCAGGGCCCCCCCCCCCCACATCAGTGTCCTGCCTTACATCAGGGCCCCCCCCCACATCAGTGTCTTGCCTTACATCAGGGCCCCTGCCCCCCACATCAGTGTCCTGCCTTACATCATGGCCCCTGCCCCCCATATCAGTGTCCTGCCTTACATCAGGGCCCCCGCCCCCCACATCAGTGTCCTGCCTTACATCAGGGCCCCCGCCCCCCACATCAGTGTCCTGCCTTACATCAGGGCCCCCCCCCACATCAGTGTCCTGCCTTACATCAGGGCCCCCCCACATCAGTGTCCTGCCTCACATCAGGCCCCCCCCCCCACATCAGTGTCCTGCCTTACATCAGGCCCCCCCCCACATCAGTGTCCTGCCTTACATCAGGGCCCCCCCCCCACATCAGTGTCCTGCCTTACATCAGGGCCCCTGCCCCCCACATCAGTGTCCTGCCTTACATCAGGGCCCCCCCCCACATCAGTGTCCTGCCTTACATCAGGGCCCCCCCACATCAGTGTCCTGCCTTACATCAGGGCCCCCGCCCCCCACATCAGTGTCCTGCCTTACATCAGGGCCCCCCCCCACATCAGTGTCCTGCCTTACATCAGGGCCCCCCCCCCACATCAGTGTCCTGCCTTACATCAGGGCCCCCCCACATCAGTGTCCTGCCTCACATCAGGCCCCCCCCCCCCCACATCAGTGTCCTGCCTTACATCAGGCCCCCCCCCCCACATCAGTGTCCTGCCTTACATCAGGCCCCCCCCCCCACATCAGTGTCCTGCCTTACATCAGGGCCCCCCCCCCCACATCAGTATCCAGCCTTACATCAGGGCCCCCCCCCACATCAGTGTCCAGCCTTACATCAGGGTTGTCCCCCCCATCAGCGTCCTCCCTTACATCAGGGTCCACAAGAGTCCACCCCCCCCTCCTTAAATTAAAATCCCCTTTACATCAGGATCTCCATCAGAGTTCCCCCCCTTACTTCAGGGTTCCCATTAAAGTCCACACTAATTCAGGTAATGGGGGCATTAGAGTCCCCCCCCTTATATTTGAGGCCATCAGGGTGAGAGAAATGCAGTCCATAAACTGTCTCTACTGACCTGAACCCTCAGTCTGTGCACTCAGAAGATACACCACTTGAGGAGGGGGGGGGGGGGGCTTGTAATCCTCCTCCCCTTCCATTCATAGAAGCTGTAGTATGGCTTATGAATGGCAGAGTTGGGCAGAAAGGGCAAGCATAGTTGGTCTCCCTTGATGTCAGCCTGTAACAGTCACTTAGTTGTATTAACCCTTACCACGTCAGAAGGTTATGGCGGGTGGGGTGGGTCATGGATTGAAGAGGATTTTGACTAACAGAAGAGGAATCAGCAGAAAGAGACACATCCTACTGACTGAAGTTATGTCCCTTGTGCTTATTTTTCAATTTTTCTTTTTAGCTAGCAGGTCGCCTTTAATAATTGGATTTCCTTTGATCGTTGGCTCCATCTAGAGACCATAATGCATTAAGTTTCCTGAGTTACCTCGAGCAAGAAAAATACCGCATATTAGCCACTAGATGGAGCAGACAATCACAGGATGTCAACATATTACGCAAAATATGATCAAAATTTGTGAGGGCGGGGCAATTTTTTTTTTTTTTTTTTAAATATAAACAGTGTTAAATGTGTCTTCCATAAAACTTCTTATTGTAACACGCTAGACAAGAACTTTTGTTGCCTATCATGAACATTAATTTGCTTCATGTATGGTGTATATGGTAGGGTAAGAGACATAAGCTTTACATCACTTCCCAAGATCTAACATTAAGGCCTCATTCACAGCATACGCCCGTGCATAGGCCATGTCTGCCTACATGGGGACGAGCACAGGTGTTCTGTACATCTCCATGCAGAAAGTCCCAATTTACTGTCAGTTGTGATGTAGCAGCTTCACGGACACCGCCGCTGCTCCCAATTTGGCATCCATGCGAGTGCGCGGCCCCGACCGTGCGCTGTATTGTGTTCGGGCACATGCACCCACATGGTTGGCAAATTGGAAGCAGCAGCTGTCCACGAATTGGGACTGCCCTGCGGGGAACACCTGTGCGTCCCTGTGCAGGCAAGCAGAACAGGCTTTGATCGGCTCCCAGCTGTGTGTCAATGTCAACGCCATTTAAAAAAATCTAAAGCATTACAAAAGAAAAAAAAAAAAAAAAAAAAAGAAGAAGGACACCAATATTGTTGTTTTGAACAGTTAAAAAGAGAAGTTGCTGCATCTGTCCCCCGCCGTCTCTGCACTGAGGACCGAGCGATCAAAAAACACAGCCGATGGCTCGGTTCTCACTCCTCCCCGAACAGAGCGATGCTGTCAGCATCTCTGCTCCGCGCTCATTGGAGCGCTGAGCTGTGGAGGGGAGCGGCCGTCTCAGCGGCTCGCTGAGAATGCCATCAGTCAAGGCAGCTGGCAGATCCAGACTTGGGAAGTCGGGATGACGTGGTGCCTGGACTGATCTTGGTGACGTCAGCGGAGAGCGGACTTCAGACCGCTCTCCACTGAAAATGGGTCACAGGAGTAGAGTTTAGCGATTTTTTTTTTTTAAACTCGATTCACATAGAGTTTTTTTTTTTTTTTTTTTTTGATGGACACCACGCCAGTCCTGAAGAGCTGCGGGCAGGAGCTTTTAGACGAGGCCGCGGCTTCGGCCCACAGCTCTGCAGTACCAGTGCCGGTCCAAAAAAATAAATAAATAAAAAAAAAAAAAATTGAATCGATGTGACCTCTCAACTCGATTCAAATCAATTTTTTTCCCCAGCCCTACACAGGAGTGCAAAACCAATTGCACTTCTGTGACCCAGAGGAGAAGCCCAGCCTAAAATGCTCAGGCTGAACTTCTCCTTTAAGGACAGAGGAGGGATTTGGGGTCTATAAGACCCCAGATCTCTCCATAAAGAGTACCAGTCACAAGGATGTTTACATTCTTTGTGACAGCAATAAAAGTGATAAAAAAAAATAAGTAAACATTGTGGGAAAAAAAGAAAAAAAAAATTGAACGTGCCCCCGTCTCCCAATGCTCGCACGCAAAAGGCTTTTGACGCGTCGCCTATGGATAGTAAAATTTTTCATCGTTTGTTGCCGTTGCACGGGCAGGCACAATTTTAAAGTTTGGCATTTACTTGGTAACATCTTTGATAGTTTCCAAAAAAAAAATTGGGCTATGTATTTTTTTTTTTTTTTGCATAAAATAAAAAAAAAAAAAGTGTATTTTTTGAAATTGCGCTTGAAAAACCACTGCACAAATACCGTGTGACAAAAAATTGCAAAATCTTTCTTTATCCCACCCTTGAGTGACACCACTCTACTCCCCTCCCCTTATTGGGGGTCCCTTTACCCACCCCCTCCCTTTTCCTCTTGCCTTCCCCTTAACCCCTTCCCTTGCTCCTTTCTACTCCCCTTATGAGTTTGTCCCCCACCCTTCCCGCTCCTTTCTGGTCTCTATGCTTCCTATCTTACCCCCTGCAGCATCCTTACCCTGGCTTGAGCTTCTAGGCTTAGTACACCCCACTGCCCTTCCCATCCTGCACTCTCCCGGTACACTTGTGCTCTTGGGTATTGTCCAGTAGTGTGCCAAACTGGTGCCTCTGTTATTACTTAGGCATGGTTCAGAGCCCTGTGTAAACGCTCCCCTCCTTAAAACGGCCCCCCCCCCCCCCCCCCCCCCCCCCCCCCCATGTTGCCTATGCCTGGAATTTCAGCCTACCTTTTCCTCCCATTGATGTTTGCTATATACCCTCTTGACCCGGCATGGTCTTTTCCATGCTTTAACTTTTTAACTTTTGTTATGTTGTACTTATCATACACATGTACCTCATGCACTCTTACTTGTACCTTTGTACTGACACTCTTGCTTTTTTCAATACGATACTTGAAGAAAACATTGCAACACCTACCAATTTATTCTTTAGGGTCTCTGCTTTAAAAAAAATAATGTTTGGGGGTTCCAACTAATTTTCTAGCAAAAAAATACTGATTGTTACATGTAAACAACACTGTCAGAAAAGGGCCTGGATATAGTAGTTCCCTTTAAGACAATACATTAAAGCCGGTCTAATTAAAGTGGTTTTGTGATCCCCGCTTATCACCAGCACGCTATATTGTCTCCTTTTTCTCTTCCGCTGCGGTTACAAAGGGACCCATTAGTCAGAGCAAAACTCAATTATGCGTGAAGCGCGAGCTTCTGTGACCTGAGAGTTTTCATATTTTGACAAAAAAGATGGACGGCCGGTTTTAAATAAAACTCTACAGTTTCTGGGAAAAGGCAATTATGCTGAGCCTTTCTTATATTAAAATGTACACTTATTTGGAAAAATGACTGCACACTCTGTTCAGGATGAAAACCGACTGAAATTGTAATTAAATGGTAGGAGAACCATATTTAATTTTCAGCTAAAGTGATGCAAAAGTCTTGTCACCCCTATGTTTTTTTTTTCTAAGCAAATGTTAAAATCAATCTAAACCCAATCACTGATCCTCCATAGTTTAGGTCATTGTAAAAGTTAATAAAAAAAAGTTAAAACCGCACTTAGTGTGTCATCAAAAAGCAGCAGCTTAATGAGCTTAATGTGAGATACACAAGTTAAATAAATGAGAGAAGCCGTGCTAGAATAGTCCCAATTGATGGATCAGGATAATGGATTATATATATTTACTATACACACACACACACACACAATTTGGAAATTACCCCATTTAGGGAAGAGTCCTATTTTGCTTCCTAATGGGTTGAGGGGGATTACCAGATATACAGCTTCATTTATTCCCAACCTGATTATTAAGTGCAGAAATGAAAACATATTACAAAATTATAACAGAAGCAACACAAGTTATTTACCCAGAAGGAAACCGGTCACATTCCTTCATATATATGCAGGCAAGTGTTCACAAATACAACCAGTTTTCCTTTGCAAGAAAGGCATGTCAAGATTCAGAAATTTTCCTACACCTTATGAGGCGTACACATGATCAGAGTCAGATAAACATCGATTTTGCATTCCATGCATTAAGGTGAAAACCTTCTTTGCTGCAGCACCCCCCCCCCAAGCACCGTGCACAAGCTCAGCGGCTCAAGCCAACAGCTCTCATCTCATTGGACATATTGATAGCAAGCGGGAGCCATTGGTTCCCGCTGCTGTCAAGCAAATCCAGAGACGCGGGAGGGCTGGGCCCCGCTGTCTGTGTCAATGAATGCAGCAGCAGAACTCGGGAGCGCTCCCGCACAACTGCCCCCATGGAAAGCGGCTCTCCGTGGGGGCACCCGATGAAGGGGAGGAGCCAGGAGCACTGGTGGGGCACCCCAGAAGAGGGGGATCCGGACTGCTCTGTGCAAAACCCTTGCACAGAGCAGGCAAGTATGACATGTTATTTTTAAAAAATCCGAAAGAAAGAAGAAGGAAGAAGGAAGAAGGAAGGAAAAAGTAGTAACAAGTTGCAGGACAAGTCCCACAAGTGTGAAAGGGGCCTAAGAGGACAAAGTATAAAAAAGTGCAGCTTTGTAAAGTGTTCATTTTATCGTCAGTGGATTAAAGCGGTAGTAAACACGCAGCATAAAAAAAAAAATAATAAATAAACCTGCTTACTAGCACATTATGAAATATTTACCTTAGAACGAAGCCCTCCAGCAGCACACCATCGAGGCTTCCATCTTCACCCAGTCTTCCTTCTGGGTTTGTGGGCTCCAACATATTGAATGGCCAGACCGCAATGATGTCACTCCTGTGCATAAGTCACAACCATGGCACAGAGCTCTGAAGGAACGGCAAGGGCATGCCATTCCTTCAGAGCGCATGTACCAGTGATGTCACCAGCTGGTTAAAGAGAATATCTCCTAAAATGGTGCATGTTTAGGAGATATTATTTTACCTACAGATAAGACTTATTATAGGCTTACCTGTAGGTAAAAATCACAAAGTGGACTTTACTACCGCTTTAAGGTGCATGCTACCTATGTGGATATAATGCTGGAGTATCTTCCTGACACTGATTGGAACTGAAAACGTGGCTTGGAGAAGTAGACAGGCTACGAAATGTCTTCCACATTACAGACCAAGGCCAGATGAACGTGGTCAACTACTACTAGCTGTCCTTTAAGAGTTGTCATCAAGGATCCAGTCAACTCATAAGCCTTTTGATTTCACCAGCATCCATCAAAAGCTGAAATATCAGCAGTGAGAGTTCACTACCTCTTTAAATACTAACGCAAATATTCGCACAAATCTTTGGAGGGAAAAATGTTCCAGTAGCCATTACAACACATTCCAACCTTGCCATTGTCCTGGCAGCATGGTCTGTGGCCTCCAGAACGTCAGGGTTTGCAGATAAACCAGAGTACAGTATATGGATTCCTCTGGGCTCCACACAAACAATTTTGCCTTGTAAATCATTTCACTTAAGCTTTACAAATCCATTCTTTGGCACAAGCAGATGTGAACATCATCCCCACAAGGAGAAGAAAAAAAAAAAAGTATTATACCGTCATAAAGGTTCCAATAGACATTTGATTAGCCGGGACTAATTCCAGGAGCCGACGAAGCAATCCTAAGAAAAAAAAAAAAAAAAAAAAATGTAAATCCACGATTTGGTACAAGCATGTCTGTGCGGTATCTGGAGAATATCTTGTTTTTGTTAGTGGCTGTATCACAAAGGCAGCTACAGACGATAGATCAGTACAGGACATATTCCACACACCAAGGAATAGTTAAAAAAGTGACGGCAATGGGGGGGCCAAGGGGAGGGCCAGCGTTGCGGCAATGGGGGGGACCAAGGGGAGGGCCAGCGTTGCGGCAATGGGGGGGGGACCAAGGGGAGGGCCAGCGTTGCGGCAATGGGGGGGGACCAAGGGGAGGGCCAGCGTTGCGGCAATGGGGGGGGGACCAAGGGGAGGGCCAGCGTTGCGGCAATGGGGGGGGACCAAGGGGAGGGCCAGCGTTGCGGCAATGGGGGGGGACCAAGGGGAGGGCCAGCGTTGCGGCAATGGGGGGGGACCAAGGGGAGGGCCAGCGTTGCGGCAATGGGGGGGGACCAAGGGGAGGGCCAGCGTTGCGGCAATGGGGGGGGACCAAGGGGAGGGCCAGCATTGCGGCAATGGGGGGGGACCAAGGGGAGGGCCAGCGTTGCGGCAATGGGGGGGGGACCAAGGGGAGGGCCAGCGTTGCGGCAATGGGGGGGGACCAAGGGGAGGGCCAGCATTGCGGCAAAGGGGGAACCAAGGGGGTGCCAGCATTGCGGCAAAGGGGGAGAGTCAAGTGCCAAATGTCACAGTGTAAGGAGAGCCTTCAGGTAGGGCATTGCTCTTGCACCCAACAGTGAAAATTAATTTATAGAGTAAAGACCCTATTTACACATTCCAAATATTTGTTTAGCTGTTTGGTTGGAGTTGCTATTGAGCTACATCAGCAGATAACAAAAATGCTAACAAGCTGTAGATTTGCTGAATGGTCTCCTCCACTTCCCAAGGAAACAGCTGCTTGCAGGCACATATCCAAGCAGCTTGGATCACACAGGCAATATCCGGGTAACCTGGCGCTCACACATAGTCACATCTCCTGGAGAGACCTGTGAACAGGATACCAGAAAAAAATAATGACCTGGGATAAATCGGTGCATTGTGCTGCCGCATTCCGGGCCCGTCATTTATTGTCTGTACCTAATCATTTTATGTGCGAGGTGAGGTCACCTTTATTATGAA